>NW_018408851.1:1229698-1238389 GCF_002113885.1 Mizuhopecten yessoensis | reverse complement strand
TAACCAAAAGGAGACATGATCTTGAAATAGATGATATTGAGCTACTATGGTTGGAAGTAACTATCAATAAACATACATTTTTATTAGGCTGTCTATACAGGCCTCCTGATTCAAATGTTGAATTTTGGACGAAACTTGATGGCATACTTGAAAAAGCATCAGACCTTTCTCTAGATATTTTATTAGTAGGGGACATTAATGTTAATCTTCTTTCTCTTCAACCAACTTCCCACCTATCAAGACTTCTTTCTAAATTAAACTTATACAATCTAATAAATGAACCCACACGTATTACACAAGAAAGCTCTAGTTGCATCGACTTTGTATTTACAAACAATAGAAATATTATAAGAGGTACACAAGTAGGCGATCCATTTTGTAGTGATCATTCTCCAGTACATATTAGTATATCATATTGTATATTTAAGCAAAACTCTTATATAAAGAAAAGCTGGCAATATGACGCTGCTGATTTTAATCAAATGAATGTCTACTAAATATGGATTGGCAACAACTAGCTAACCAATCCAATTCGAATAAATTTAGTATCATCATAAATAGTGCATTCACCGAGCAGATGGAAAGATATACACCATGTAAAACTATTACAGTAAGACAAATGATAAATCTTGGATGAACCATAACATCAGAACTAAAATGAGGCAAAGAAATAGAATTCATAAAAAGGCAAAAGTAACCAATAACCCTGATCACTGGACGCGCTCCAATTTTGTATCACCCCAATGAAAAAGCTGCCTGCCTAAATAAATATTTCACTTCTATCTCATCTTCATCTAACAACCTTGAACTTCCTGATGATGTAATTGTGAAACTTCCTTACTCCATATCAAATATTCAAATAACTAATCAGGATGTCAAAGATCAGTTAGAAAACATGAATGAAAAAAACCCATCTGGACCTGATGGCTAAGTTCCTAAAGTTATTAAAAAGTTGGCACCATCTCTTATTCTGCCACTTAAACTGTTATTTAACAAAACTTTAAACTCTAGTTTTCTGCCAAATTCCTGGAAAATGACTAATGTTAATGCTATTTTCAAAGGCAGTCTCTAGGAGTAAAAAATACTGCTAGCTATAGACCAATTTCTATTACCTCTTGTACTTGTAAACTTATTGAAAAGATTTTATTTAAATACCTATACAACTATCTTATATCTAATAACATTTTATCGAACAATCAGTCCGTCTTTAGACCAGGTGACTCCACTGTAAACCAACTATTATCTATTTATCATGAAATATCAAAACATTTAGACACAGGTAAAGAAGTTAGGTTTGTATTTTGTGACATAAGCAAGGCCTTTGATAGGGTTTGGCATACAGGTCTTGTTAAAAAATTAAGTAATTATGGAATTAAAGGTAAATTATTATCTTGGATCCATAAATACCTTTCTGATAGGAATCAACGAGTAAGTACTGAAGGTTTCTTTTCCCCATACTTAACTGTTAATGCAGGAGTCCCCCAGGGATCAGTTCTGGGTCCGTTATTATTTTTATTATATATAAATGACATTACTGATCTTGTTTCAAGTAAAGTAAAACTCTTTGCTGATGATACCTCCCTATTTGTCATTGTTGATAACAATCCTGATCAGTCTGCACAACTTCTTATAGATGATTTAAAACATATTAGTGAATGGGCTAAACTATGGGATGTAAATTTCAATCCAACAAAAACAAAATCTGTATTATTCTCCAGGAAAAAAGAAGTTGCTATACCACCAATTTTATTTCAAAATGATGTATTTTCTAATGAATCCACTCATAAACACTTAGGTGTGACTCTTAATGAAAATGGTACCCGGGAATCCCATATACAAACTATTTATGAAAAAGCATATACTAGAATAAATATACTACGCTGTTTAAAATATAAACTTAGCAGAGAAACTCTTATAAAAACATATTTTGCATTCATAAGACCTTTACTTGAATATGCTGATGTAATTTGACATAATTGTACAACCCAACTAAAAAAATTACTAGAATCTATCCACCTGGAAGCAGCAAGAATTATAATAGGGCTGAGAAGAGGAACATCACATCACTTACTTTATAGGGAATTAGGGTTGGAACCATTAGAAATTCGTCGGAAAAATCATCAATTGATCTTAATGTACAAAATACTACATGGCCATGCACCTTTATACTTGCAAGAATCAATCATTCCTTTTATTAACAATAATGAAGCAAATATACATTCATTGGGTAGAAATAGAATATTTAGCCCTCCACTCAGTAGATCAAACAACTACTATCATAGTTTTTTTCCTTCAATGCTCTGAGAGTTTAATAAACTCTCACCTACTACAGTACAAGCAACCTCACTTAACATTTTTAAGAAACTTATAAACATGTCAAATATCAGTGAAGAGGGAGATGTGTGCGTTTCAAATGTATTCAAAAATAAAGAATCAAGGAAGTGTAATTTCATACTTTGTCAACTTAGAAATGGATGTAGCAACTTAAATTTTGACCTATATATTGATCATTTAAAAGATAATCCTATGTGTTCTTGTGATTTAAACCATGAAACTGTCTCACATTTTTTTCTTCACTGTCCTCTGTTTTCAGTCCAAAGAGCATTACTAAAAAATGAACTTGAACTTATTGGAAACCATAACCATTTTCATCTCACCAACTTACTATATGGCTGTCAACGAAGGACGAAGGAGTAAATATGGAAATTCTATCCTAAAATATACAGTTAAAACTAAAAGATTTGTTTAATATCGAGTATAATACCAGGCAACTTGACACATTTTGAGTTAATATATATACACATGTATATATATTTGTAGATAATAACACTTATTTATAAAAACAACATCCAATCGTACAGGAGTGCATCTCTGGCTGGTTATCATGATATTGTTATGCTTTCCTTTTATATTCTCCCATACTACTTATATCTTTATTTTTTAGTGTACATACTTAAGATCTGCAATTTTTCCATATATGTACTCAAATGCATTACTGTGAATTATACCGCAATAATATTTACTCTGGATCCTGTACAGTGTTCAGTTGAAGACCTAAACGTAACACAAGGACTGTGCGGTCTTCAATCTGATATTAAAGCTTGTATACTACATTGTATATTTAATACACTATTCTATGGGAGTTATCCCCCTTCCCCCACCCACACCATGTTTTATATAATAACCACTTAATTATGTAAATATCTAATTAGATTTAAGTACATAATTGGTAGTAGAACTATAGACAATATGTAGAAGAAATATAATCAGAAGTTTAGACCCTAATTACATGTAATTTTTCTCTATACCAAAATATGCAGACACTAATTACCAAATATAATGGATACACAAATATATTATTACAAAATAAAATGTATGTTGATTAAATTTTTCATGTACCAGAAATTAAATCATCGAGCCAATTCGTAAATATTCATATTGTATCCATATTGTATCCGTGTAACATTCTTCTATGTCAATAAAATATGTTGAAATCAACCAACACATTCAGAGGACGACAACCCGACTCAACAACTTCAGTCAAGAAGTTGGACTCAAGATCAACCAAAGGAAGACTGAAATAATGACCATCAATGTGCAAGCAACATCACCAGTACGTTTAAGTGATACCGATCTCACGTGCCCATATACATTCACCTACCTAGGAAGCACAATCAACAAAGATGGAGGAGCTAGCAAGGACATCGCTAACATATTGAACAAGGCCAGATTTGTCTTCATAAGCCTGAGAGAAGTGTGGAAATGAGCACAGTATTGCACCAGCACCAAGCTGAGTATATACCAGAGCTGTGTACTATCAACACTTTTATATGGTCGGGATGTTGGAAAACTTGTCGAAATCGTTTTGTATTGAAACATCCGGATGAAAAAGCGTGTCTATTATCATAGAACGAGAGCAGGTAAAATGTACCAAAACCAGGAAGTTTCGAAGAATATTTGAGAGAGAAAATCAAGAAATATAAATAATAAACTGCGTTAAGTTATTTAAGCAATTTTTCTATGATACGTGAATATTTCTCTACACATCTATAAACACACATACAACCATACAATCATTCATTCCACACATGCTACCACATTACAGTTAAATATCCTCCACTCAACTAGCACACAAAGCACAGTTACATGTACCAACGTCAACACACGCACCGTATACAATTAAGTCAATAGTATTTTCAGTATGTAATAAATTAACACATATGCTACCCTGAAATAATCCTTGTATTAAGCCTTCTCAACGTGTATCCCAGAAACCCATATGCTAATTGGTGATTCAATTATAACGTATATGATTTCACATTAATACTTATATATATTTCGAAATAAGGCAGTTTTTGTATTATTATTATGTGATATATGCACTGTTTATATTTAAAGGAGACAGATTTTATAGGCTTAGCATGTTGCCCCATTCCTTTTTTATGCAAGACCAACATGAAGAAGATATGGGGTGATACTACATTATTGATATATAAGCTTGATCGGGATAAAATAAATAGTTTCAAAAGTTATCAGCATTATCAGCTGAACATGTCAGAGTCAGAGTAGGCTACATGACCTTAATTGATATAAAAGTCTTTGTGTTGGGGCAAGTATGCTGCGAATGCTAATATGTGAACAGTTGCATCTGCCCCACGAAATGAGGTAAAATACCTCTCCGCACAGGATCTTTAAGACAAATATGGCTGCTTGTGTCGTGTAACTTACTTTATTATTTACTATAGTGACAGTGAAAACCATAAATCACGAGTAACAAAACATGCAGTGCCTCTAACAGTATTTTCTAGCTGTTCTTGCAAAGGAAACTGCATAACGTTATATAGTGACAGTGAATCATATTATCAATGTTCCCAATACCGATTAACTTCTGACCCAGACATTTTAGAAGTGTTAACTTCACCTCCATATCTGTCAACCACCAAAATTGCAACAACTTATGATTTAAACAAACTGTTAAAACCATACTTTCGGTGTTCAAGAAAGCTCTACTGCCCAGGCAAAATCATGAAAATATCGGGGAACGAAAATGCCATTCATATGTATACATTAAAGGAAATGGTAGCACCTGAATTAGAGTGTCAATTGTATGACAGAAATGGCATACGATCTCTCGTTTACGGGACTTGCCAAGACCAAATTGAAACCGCCGACAACTGGATTCAAGTGGCACTCCAGTAATATTTCCAGAGAACTACTTGGCCCTTGGCCTCTTGCTTATGGACTCACCCCGATTAGAAAAAAGGAAATAATTGTGGTAGTTTCTTAGTAAAATAATTTACATTATGTAACTATTAATCACTGTATCAGAAGGAAATAATAATCAACTACTTGTTTTTTCCAAATACCAAAGTTGAATTGGAGTGATAAGGTCTCACTGAGAGGGACACACATCCATTGTTTGCAGCATGTGTGACGTATGATGGACACTCTGTTGTTATAAAATCACAATAAACATTCTACTGACAAGGTTTACTCAATTGGCTTTAGGCTGCAACTACAGTGGAATCAATACATTATTAAGGATACTTCTTTCTTAGATATCCCCGAAAGATGCAAGAAAGTTTTTGACACCCCCTTTAGATAAGGTGAGAAAATCGAGAATGAATAAAAATAACGATGATGAGATAAGGAAAGATGCAGAAGTAGACAGTAAACAAGCACCAGCCAAAAGGTTTACAGTTACATGTACTTCCAAGTTGGGTCACTAAGATCACTAAATAGGGAAGAGAGGTGCTTCACTGTCATTGTCGAGTTGTATTAAAAAAAAAAAAGACAGGTGAACAGGACCCGTAAAACAGTTCCTTGGTTATTACGAGAGGAAAACGACAAGTAGTTTCATCTTCCAAACGTTTTGGTTCCGATTCTCTTTTGCGCTCTTATGTAGCACTCAGGAAAAATACTTTACACCTTCATTTGATCCATCTGTGCCACTTTTAGTCAGTATATTCAAGAGCCATTTATATTGTGGATTTGTTACAATCTTTTACATTTACATGTACGAAATTTCTCAAAGACACGATGACAACCTTCACCAATACATTTACTCTTCATTATGAGATGAATATTAACAAATATCCCCTCACATTCTGGATGATAACTATATTATGTCAGCATCACATGAAAGAAAATGTTCTTTCCCAAGTATAATGATGCAAAGAAACGATTTTGCTACAGGAAAATACTTTCAGGCTGATATTCCATTTTTTATCCCCATGCTGTAATTAGGTTAATCAATCATCTCAATAATTAGTAGAGTGATTCAAAGTTATATCTCCAGATTTATAAAGGATTGAAAAAAGTTAATTAAACAGCAGAAATCTCATAGCACTTCTGAAACGAAAGTTATGAGTGAGCAGGCTCCTATGTAATTTTTGCATAGCTGGAAAAATAGATTGTGCCATTCATGCACACTTTGTGCGAGGTATGTATAGACAGAGATGTCTGACACGATATACCGTAGCATAGCTTCGGAATATTATTCATGCATGGATACATACAATGGGCTTTAATTTATAAGGTTAATGGTATGCCTAAAGCAAAACAACATTTAAACAATCGGTCACCTGTTTTTTTTATTCTTATTTGATATTGTAGCAATTGTTCAAACAAAAGAATAAAAACAATGGTATGCGGGTAGTCCTGTGCACTAATTGGTGTGCATGTACATACATGCATACAAGTAATGTGCAACTCACATAATATCTGCACAAAATATTCAGATTTTCCATGCGTTAGTGAACAGAACACATAACTTAGAAAAAGAGAAAGCAGAAAGTATATGCATAATAAATAAAGATAAAAACACACAAAGTGCATACAGAAATACTTACAAGTTTTGTTGAATTCATCTGTACTAGCTGTGTGTCTCCGATCATGTTTAATAAAGTAACCAAGGCATGAATGAGCCGCACCACCACTTCGGAGGTTTCAAAAATATCATTCCGCGTGTTTATTTCAATATGACGTTTTTTGGATAAGAAAGATATGTATAAATGTTATCGAAGCGGAAGTTTTAAATATGTTACATGTGCAGTAAATAATGTAATAGATGTGTGATTTTATGACAGTAAAATATTCCGTTGTTACGGTACTATTTTACTTACTCATATACAAGCAAGATAAAAAAAAATACGCTCTAAAAAAGTGGGCCGCTTTCAGTTGAAATACTTTTCACGTTTTAACGTTAAAGTTACAAATTCGTGCCAATATTTCATAAAATGCTGATATTTTTTACTAAATTTTTCCCGTATTTTTCTTCCTATAATATTATACCTTCCTCTTTCGTTTTGTACAGTAATTTCAACATGGCACCGTGTCTCTTATTATATACTACCATAAAATAGAAATGAAACTGTACACAGGTAAATCAGGTGTGTGTAAAACAAAGACAAAATGCGAAATTCGACATATGCACAAGGACAAAGCAATGCACGTATACACAACGCATTCACCCGTCAAGGCTGTTCAAGAGTGTACACTTGTATTTGTTTCATTACAACTTTGTATGTTTTATTTATATATCCGAGCGAGACATCGTGGTAGGGGTTATATAAGCGAACGAGAAGGTGTAATGTACGTAAACCCGGACAGTGGTACGTTTTTGCATACATATGAAAAATTACACAAGAAGAAACCAAAAAACAATCAGCATTTGCAATTCCTATTCCACAAAGGAAGTTATATCCTAGTATACCAGTATTCTTTTGGGTATTTGAAAAGTATTTATTTAAAGAAAATCGCATGCGAGTTAATATCTATCTACACATCTAGACACATGCATTCAATTGTACACTCGGCCCAATCTGATTCAAATACAGCTCCTCTCTACTGTAGAGGGTATAACGAGGAGCTGTATTTTAATAAGATTGCACTCGGTCTTTCCACAACTGTTCACAACAATACAATTAAATATCCCCCATGCCTTAAGCAAACAAAGGACAACTCGTACCGCATTCAACACACGTACCATATGCAGTATTGTCAATAGGATTACGTATATGATACTTCATGCACACAGGTCAAGCAAATGGAAACCCGTAGCGGAGTTAATTACAATTGTTTTGCCCAAAGAAATAAACAGAGAATAAATAAGTTAATCAATGTGTGAACAAACCAACAGTGACAAGTAATAAATTATTCATGTATGAAGACTTAAAGATGGAGTATGTCCCTGAAAAATACCTCATTATTAACAGTTGTACAAGTTTGTTCATGCTTGGTAGGAAATGATACAAGGACATGTTTGCCGGATCTCATAATTCAAAATTACCACCATGGCTTCCTATTTTCAATTCTCTTTTACTAATCACAGTTTTTGTGAAAAAAAATAAAGTTGAATTTTGTTTTCGCTCTGTCTCGTAAAACAGTTCTGTTTCTATTTTGTATGTTATATGACCTGGTCTAAATTTCTCAAATCAGCATTTTATAGTTTATTGTACCAATAATAGATCAAATAGGACAGACGGCTCATAAACTATAATTGTACAATTATTCCTTTCAAACCCGTCTCTACATATATCAGAAAAACAACAACGACGAGATAGTACCAATGACTAGGCAAGATGTGTGTTACTAGTCCTGATACGCTTTAAAATATAAAAATTACAAACATGAAACGCCATTCGCCTTTCTTGGAAAACATTTTAATTTGTGTGTGTGTGGGGGGGGGGG
>NW_018408851.1:1183381-1229044 GCF_002113885.1 Mizuhopecten yessoensis | reverse complement strand
GTCGACGAAATTTTGGAGGATTTTCAAGGGGTTAAATATAAGCATGTTTAAATGTTGATTTCTGGTCCTTATATTCGGATAATATAAAAGTGAATATATACAATTATAGTTCAGTATGGTATCTATAAAAGCAACATATTTTGTTGTAATCGGCACATCAACTTGTAGAAATAAAAACAATTTCCATAGCCTGTGATATGGTGTACCAATTTGGGTACTATTTACGGCCGAAAAACGGACGAAATCTCACTCCGAGTTTAGCGTTCTATTTTCAAAAATAAATTACTTAGATATAAATCTTTTCCTGAAAATGAACCACCATAGGTAGTCTTTGTCAAGAATCAAGAAACATTCCAGATACAAGATCTGAATTTTTAAAGATCACTAAAAAACTGTCAAAATTGTACCAATTGTGGTAGCGTGACGTTACTATTCTGTTACTTATTCGCATTCCATTTGTCTGGTGCTTAGCAAAGAACAATTACCAAAGTATTCCCACACTTATCCTTACTCGCTCTCTCTAACACTTACTTAAATCCATCTCTCCACTCACTCACTTGTTCATTCATGTCCTCAGCTCGTCTATTCCACTCACTCACTTCATCATTTACGCAATCCTTATATCACTAATTCACTCACTTCTTCTATTACGCACCCAAGCATATCCTCAAACACTGATTCACTCAAAACTCATTCACGCAAACATTCCTTTTGTAGCTCAATCATTCACGCCCTCAATCACTTATTCACTCACTCCCCAGTATTCAACTTTCATGTTATATTGTATAGGGGAACAAGACGAGTGTAACAAGGTATTACAGATTTAAGGTTTATAACGAAAACAAATAATCTGATTGATTTTTTGGGGGTAAAATTATATACTGTAGCTGATTTTTTAATCATATGTGGAGTAAATTCAACGCATTTCAAGCGATATTATATGAAATCATTTTTATACAATTTGTTACTTATCATCTTTTTACAATTTGTTACTTATCATTTTTATACAATTTGTTACTTATCATCTTTATACAATTTGTTACTTTTAACGTCAAAAAGAGTCCTAAGTAATCTAGTTATAAACAAATGAATATGTCGCTGTAATATTTTTCTGATATGTTACGGGTCAAAGGTCAACCTCTTTTACGTTAGCATCAAAAGATATAAAAACTGAAAGAGAATTAGTAATAAAAAATTTAGAGCAAAACATTATTTTGTGTAGTTTCATTTTTCAAAATGTTGAAACACATGGTTTTAGGTTCATCATTTCTTACCTGCGCAGTATCACCATTTTAAACAATTGATTGCTGTATAACCAACGTTTTAGTATGTAATGTATATGTTTTATATCTACAAATACATAAAATAAATATCAATATTTAAGAAATATGAAAACGAGATTTAAACGAGACTGCATATAACGAGCCAGCATCAATAATGATGAGAAAAAATAACACTTAACTTCAATAAGGAATTCGCATTTATTTCATATTTTCAGCACGTATTCTTGTTTTCTGTTTAATCTGCAAAGAAATACATTATTTATAAGTCACCAAAATAGCATATTTACTCATATGCTTTCAAATATGTTATATTAACACTTTAATTGAGCGTATTACTTACATGATATTATAATATCTTAAATTACTAATTTGTTATAATGTATAATATGAGATTACAATTTGTTAAATTTATAATACTGAGAACAATATTTAATTATTTACATACCCGGAAGCTACAACATTTTCCCTATTTGGAATTAATCTTGTGCTATAATATACATGAAGGTGGGTCATAAAAACTAACAACCAAAAGATCATGTGAAGTGTATACACTGTATTCTGCAAAATCAAGGTCCAAACGTGATCCAGTGCGGTTTGGCTGCTGATGGTTTGGTGGCGTTGGTGGGTTGTGTGGTAGTCAATGAGGGTTTGGTTAGGGCTGAAGTGGACAAAGTTGTCCCAGCCGTGGTGAGAGTGACTCCGGTAGTACTGCGCGAATCCTTATAATCTGTGATCAATATTTACATGTATAACTCAAGTCTTAGATCTGATTAGTTAAAAGTCAATCATTGATTATATCCTTTCGAATTACTATAAATGGCAGCAGTTTTCAGAAAAACATTTAGCACTCGCTTTCCCAACGGTTCATTGGTTTATTTTCGAATTCAAGTTTGTAAATATGTCTACATAGATATGAGGCAGTGCATCTTACATTTAAGGTAAATATCGAAGCATAAATAAATAGATATTTACAAAAGACAGAATAATAGTATTGATTTAGGTAAGGTTCTCTTTCTAAAAATAAAAATAAATCGTTTACTAACTTACCAAATAACACACAGACACTACGATATATAAGGCAATCTCAGAAATATCATTGCGATGGATTGCAAACTAAAGGGGGACCATGTGATTTCTTTGGAAAGGAACCATTTTAGAATAAGGCTTCTCATTAAATCACCGCAATCTTCGATGAGCTAAAACCATTTAATTTGTTTAAACAACATTTTTGTTTATGCAAATAACCAACCTGAGCAATACGCTATTGGACATCCGGGTGTTGGGTTGAGGTAATATATCATGAACGTGCCACAGTTTTTGACTCCAATGTCAAATTTTGACGAGCAACAGGAGGTATCAAAACCTGCGTTCACACACATCTTCCTTGTCACAGGCCCCTCCGTAGCGCTGGGATGGCTGCCATTCATCCATACAGGAAGAAGCGTGCCGCAGCTGAAGGTTTGGGGACAAGACGTCGGAATAGACGCCGAATATTCAAAGGCATACCAGCCGGGAATAAGTTTGTCGTCGCATATCGGGTTTACTGGTGTATGGTCAGCCGTGTTATAGATACTCCTGGTCTGAGTGTTTGGTAATACGGTAAATGTATTACACAGATTGGATGTACATCCTACATTTAGAAAGAAACAACCATAAGATATAAATGAATTCGAAAGCATAATGCACCTTATACCACGATTCAGGAAATTATATTTCAAAATCACAAATTAAACACACCACTATTACCAAGTTGAACATACCGTACTCCATCGCGAAATTAAACTCTGCCAAGCACACATTTCTCACTACAGTAAGTTAAATACGATAACCTTCTAGATTGCTTCAACCTATAACTAATCTAATGACATCACACCATTGTGGGTTGAAAAGCTATCTAATAAGTTTAAGGATATCATAACACTATAACTAGGATAAACACATCATAATCCATGACGAGATAAAATGCATTGAAAATGTTACAAGGTTAAACATATCACAAAACTACAGAAAGGTTATACAGATTGCAAAACTATAAATTGGTTAAACGCATCATAAAATAAATATATTTAGATTCATAAAACAAGCATAACGCATCATAAAACTATTATCAAGTTATATTAACGCATCAAAAAATTAAAACTAGATTATGCGATCGGAAAAAAACTTTAACAATGCTAAAAACGTCACAAATTATAACCATGTTAAAACATCACAATGTCATCATATCGTTCCGAAACAAAACATTTTACCAGGGTTACAGATATCACAAAATGATTACTAGGTTAAACGCACCATGAAGCTATAGTTAGGCATAATGCGTCATAAAGATATAACTAGATTTAAAAACATGTAAATACATCAATAGGTTAAAACACCACAAATTTATAACTAGGTTAGCCGCATTATACAACTATGGCTAGATTAAAAGCATGGCAAAATGATTAGTGTGTTAAACGTATCACAAAAATGTAATTAGGTTATAGCACAAAAAACTGTGGTCAGGTTAAACGCAGCACAAAACTATAACTGGTCTAACAAACACATTACGAGGTTAAAAGCAGCACAAAAACTATAACTAGTCTAACACATTACGAGGTTAAACGCAGCACAAAACTATAACTAGTCTAACACATTACGAGGTGAAACGCAGCACAAAACTATAACTTGTCTAACACAATACGAGGTTAAATGCAGCACAAAACTATAACTAGTCTAACAAACACTTTACGAGGTTAAATGCAGCACAAAACTATAACTATTCTAACACAATACGAGGTTAAACGCAGCACAAACCTATAACTAGTCTAACACAATACGAGGTTAAATGCAGCACAAAACTATAACTTGTCTAACACAATACGAGGTTAAATGCATCTGAAAATATGATTACGTTAAAGGCGCCATAAACAATAAACTATAAACATACACATTGGAATGCTATAACTAAGTTTAACCCAACGCAAAGCTAAAATAACAATTTGCATACCTTACATCATAATAAAAAAATGCACACTCACTAAATCAATTACATGTGCATCACACACAGGTATCAGGTTACAAATATGCCACATCATCATCATCAAGAAAAACTATTGTCATAACAAAACCAAGTGAACTTATCATAAACCATTATCAAGCTAAACTTATCTTACACAACAATGAAAATAAACACATAACATGTCAAAAACAAGTTCATCACTTAAATGATATCAAGATCAAGATAGAAATTAGCACCCCTTTAATAAGTCAAAGTGAAATTCCAATCTCATTTGTTACCAAACATGGTTAACGGACGCCATCAGCTCAAAATTATGACTGTTTATTGTATCAGAATAAACTCCTCAAAACTACACATTATATAGGGTCAATGTCTCCGATAAGCTTATTAATTCGGCCAAGGACATATGTATACAAAGTCCGTTCTATTTTCCCATTTTTGGTGGAATATGCTCATTAGTACAGTATTTACAACGAGCATACTGCTCTTCCCGAAACGTCTTTGTTTCTTCTCCGGCCGGAGTCTTAATTGATTTACCACTTTGACTTTAGTTACTATACATACGTGTCATGTCTATATATACACATTACCGTGGTGTACACAACCTCACGTGCAGTAGTGCGTCCAATAATCACCGCTCCACAGAGATGACCGGGTATACTGTATACAGGAGTAAGGACTTACAAACCTTTTATTAGGATACAGCAAACAGCAATGAGAGGAAGTCGTGTCATATTCGTGTTAATTGTGATCCAGTTTTCCCTTGTATTGTCGAAATCTTGCTTACGACTGATAAGACTGGCGTGTTTATGAATGTCACTAGAACGAGACAATCGGTATCAGAATCGTGGTTTGACCATACGAACAAGTTTTGATAAAGAAGAGTCTAAACTTCTTGCCCATTATTGTAGTTTTATTTGACAAATAATTGAATTACATTGATACTTGTTTGTGACGATTTACAATGTATCAAGTTCATTTTTTCAGAATCCTATATGATACTTGAACGTTCAATTATCTTTAAACAGATCGGTAGAGTGCCTTGTGTCGTCACCAACCGTCTTATGTTTGTTTATTTTAGTTAGCGTCCGTGTTCTGCAAATGGAGAGTCAGATATGGCAAGCCAAGTTGTAATTTATTCATGGAGCAATGTTGATCCAGTACTTAACCAAATTATATAAGATATCTTATATAATTATATAAGATATCTTATATACTTTATAAGATATCTTATATACTTTCCTTTATAAGATATGTTATATATTATATAAGATATCTCATAAAAGATATAAGATATCTTATGAAAAAAGAGATATCTTATATATTATATAAGATATCTTATATCTTTCATAAGATATCTTATAAAGTATATAAGATATCTTATAAAAGAAATAAGATATCTCATAAACTTTAAATAAGATATCTTATATGTTTATAAGATATCTTATATAATTAATAAGATATCTTTTATAATATATGAGATATCTTATATAATTTGGTTAAGTACTGGATCAACGTTGCTCCATGAATAAATGACAACTTGGCTTGCCATAGTCAGATCATCTTTTTTATACTGTAACTTTCCTAAAGTCCACCTTATTCCGTCTGAAGGCTTCCGTAAGTCCTGTTGATTGAGCTTTGTGAGGTCTTCAGAAATGTTACTGTACTAGTACTTTTCAGCATCCTTCGCGCCTTCTTAATCTTTTGCTTTTACTTTCTGTCCATCTGATGTACATCAAAGGATTAAACTAGTCTTCTTGTCTCATCTACAAGGTGGCGCCCATTGAGCCTTCGATTTCGCTATGACATATTCCAGGGGTGCAGAGGATGGAAGTGAGAGTAACCCCCGGAGTATCGGTGTGTATATAATGTTCACTTTCTATGGAAATCAATGTAGTGGGGGTATTTCATCCGTTCAAACAAATATGTGAATCTAACTTTAGATTTTTGAATGTTTGAATTATATCAGATTTATTTAATTTATTTGCTTATATTCCCAAGCGAGTATATGGTTCAAGGACCCTGGTACCACTGCCTAAACAGTAACTAGGCACTGGAAACCGATGCTGTCGACATGACTATAACCTTGATAAATAGTTTCAGAAAAGAAATCCATATCTTGCGGGACTTCAATGAAAAGTAACAGAGACGAAATAAACCAAACAATTAGCAAAATACTGTTCTGATTGAAAACCAAAAAGTCAGCGGTACTAGACCGGGTTACGGATCCTAGATCACAGGTTGATATACCATCGCCCCAGATCACAGGTTGATATACCTTCGCCCCAGATCACAGGTTGATATGCCATCGCCCCAGATCACAGGTTGATATGCCATCGCCCCAGATCACAGGTTGATATACCATCGCAAACATTGGTAAAATAACAATAACATAGTATAGTAGAAGTAAAGGGAGATAATCACATATATTACTAAAAAAAAAATAAGTAATAATCATCACAGAAAAAGAAAGTATACATATCCCAGGTTTCTAAGTGATTGGGAGTCCCCTACCTACAAAGGCCCCCGGGATATGACCTTTTTGGAACAATAAATATATAAAAATAGTGTTAATATATGAAAAGCATTAAATGTGATCACAGATAAGTTGTATTTAGAATAAGTAAATAAAAGACATAGTTAATAGTGAAAGAATACTTGTATATCACACAAGAATTACTTAGGACTTAGGATTAAAACACTATGAAGTGGAATATACATACAGTGCTAATATAGCAAAGAATAAAAATTGACAGAATATACGCTATTATAGTGTGAATTAAAAATAATACCGAAATCAATTAACAAAATTTATCAACTTTTGTAAAAAAAATATATTTTATAATATTTGGAATCAAAATACAAATAACATGCTGCAAAAATAGAGAATAGAATTAAAACATGTAAGAAATGAAATAAGACAATAAAAGTATCACACAATCCAAAATGTCAGGTGGCAGAGGTAACCAGGGCACAGTATGAAGTATCACTCTTTGCAGATATTGCAAAGGCAGATGGGGCTATCCCAGGAATGGACCAGCTTCCTGAATTCTTTGAATTTTTCAACTTTTCGGAAGTCATTTGGGAGACTGTTCCACAACCGGGCGATATTACAACACTGTCACAATATTACAACACCTTCACAATATTACAACACTGTCACAATATTACAACACTGTCTTTCTGTGTGAGGAATCTTTCATTCGCGTTCATTCCAGCTACACGTAATTTACACATTGTTCCAGACCATTCTGACGTGATGTCATATAAATGTCCAACTGACCACGTCCTTAATTGGTCTCATTTGTTAATAGGACCACGAATTCCGTGATAGGACTTTAAACAAATCAAACCTTCTGACCCCGCCTCATTCAGCCCCGGGCGCCCTACAGGGCATGTATTCGTGAAACCGTTCTCATTCTCACACTCAGATTCTGTTCTCAAGCCCAAATGTCTTGTTTCGATGATTAATTAATAACATGTAAAATTTCTCAATGATTTGGAAGAATTTTTGTGAGACTAAAAACCGAAAACCGTTTTCAATATTCGCATTTGACATTTTAACCATATCAGACGATTCAAGCGAGTTACAATAATGCTGGTTTGAGCACAGAACCCATGCTTGAGCGTGAGAATCGTTTCATGAATACGGCTCCTGGCCTGTCTCAACAGCTCGTTCTCTGTCCCCAAATTAAAGATCCTTCCTTCGAGGGTGTCCATACTTAGCCGCAGCTTGTATTTGACCACATGTACAGCGACAACAGAAATGTATCAAAATAGACAGTGAAAATACATCATGGTGGGGGTATATTCAAAATATTATAAACTTAGCGGATCAAAAGTAAATCGAAATTTAAATTTGATCTAACAGTCTTAATCGAATCGCGAGAGTTGAACGAAAGAAGAACGTCTTAATTAATTAAAATCTTAAAAACCAACACCCTTCAGAGGCAAATATGCATACGGAAATATACCTAGTCCTTCCTCATTACAGGGGTGCAGTCTATTTTACACAACATTGTATTACATTACATTGAATTACATCATAACATTGTATTACATTACATTGTATTACATAACATTGTATTACATTACATTGTATTACATTACATTATTTGGCTTACATTTTATGTACTGGGTGTGGGTTAAGAGGCTCTTAAAAATTCATGGATCAAAACATTACTACATCCCATCTATATTTCACAACAAGATACAAGAAACGTTATTTAACAAGGAACATTAGCTCTTGAGAGCTATTATTGCGACAAGCATATGTAAAATAACAATAACATATTATATTACAAGTAAAGGGAAATAATCACATATATTTATAAAAACCAGAAAGAGAAAGTATCCATATCACAGGTTTCTAAGTGATTGATGGAAAGGATTGGAAACTTGTAGAGGAGACAATGTGTTTAAACTTTATACATTTAGAAAAGAAATATTTAAGATACGGGCATCGTCGTAGTGTGACGTAGGTGTTTATTTCATTGGTGACTTTTTTTGTCAATAATAAGCTGTTGCCATTAGACGAATCCCAGTTAAAATATAATGTGCATGAAAACTATGTGGAGTACTGTGGGGTATCGAATGGGATTCCAAGAGATTGGAAATTATGGAGGCAGCATAGAGCCTGAACACTGTAAACTCTTTACATCTGTTAATGCCCATGAACAAGTGACAAAACAAGGTAGGGTAAGTAAGTTCATGATTTACAACAAGTTTTACTTACATCATGTAGTTTCTATTGATACTTACTTTTGCAGTACTTGTCTTGAAATGTGCACTAACTAAATGTATAGGTCGACAAAAACGTATTATCCATTGTCAAGTCAAGTAAATTTTATTTAAAAGTGGTCCTACATGGCTACAAAAACATGGTACCGCAAGCCTAATCAGGTTTATATAACTGGCTAGTAAAAGACTGATTAGTTTACATAAAAAATCATATAAACTAGTTACACACCTTCAACACACAAACTCAATCCGGGCCACCCCAGGTATTGTTACAGAAGAATTACCTTCTCTCCATGTCATACCAATATCTGTCCCAACGGTTCTTTAAAGGATAAAATGCAGACCAAGTAAGTAAACCGTAATAAGAATTTCATAATCCACTAAAATCTCCAAAGACCAATATCGATTATTATATAAGCTCATCATAAAAACACGTCGTAGTTAATTTAACAGTAAATACATAAATGAAATAATTTGTAAGTTATTGTCATCGTTGTGAGTGTAAACGTAATATAATATTCCGGAACTTTTATCCGGCATCCGCTTCATTGCTAGTCGTTATCATATTATTAGTATTGTAGAGCTCACGGTAAATCGAAGCGTCGTTTACTGTTTACGTTAAATACACCGCCGTAACAGTGATGAAACCTGTTTTTAGAATCGCCCTGAAAAGAGATTTATTTATCATGTGATCCAAGATGTCGTCTACATATTCCTTGCAACAGCGAATGGACGATTTAGAAAAAAGACTTAAATCAGAAAATGACAGAGCTCGGCGGTTAGTTGGACCTAGTGAATTAGGTATCTATACACGAGCCGGAGAATCAGCTAATCCCAGTCCACGGAGACCAAGACAGTGTACGTGTTTAGATGTGATGAGACCAAAACAAAGCTGTCTTGTCGAAAATTGACGTTTCTACCGTTTCTCGGATTACCAGATATTTTGAAAGAATTTATCTTCCGCTGAATGTTTTGTTGGGAATATGATGTGTTTTAGAGAATATGAAATACGTTTATGACATTAGATATTACTGTTTACTTGTCTTTCAGGGAACAAAATCTAAGTAAAGGGTGTCTTTGCCAAATTCTAATTGGTGTTTACCTGCTTAGATCTACTGATGGGTATATGTATATTCTTGGTAGGAGTATCTGTGCAGAGGTTTTAAATGTAATTTTACAGGGATTTCCCCTTAGTTTCACACATTTGGAAAGTACATTGTTCTATATATAACCTGGTGGTCTTTCCAATTTTGAAGGCTTCTTTCCCTTTGTATGTGTATATTAATAATGTTACCTCAGAGCTCAAGTGTATTTATCATTACAAAGGATGTGTTTTACAGGAAAAGAATTTAAGTAGTAATTGTGTTCTTGGAACCAGACAAAGTATTTCACAATTCTTTTCATGGATCTTATATCATTACCAGAAATAATGTTATTAAGCCTTTATTTTTTCCCATGACAAAGTATATACATACACACAGTTCTTGTACATTTATATTAGGTGTGAACATGCTTCATTCAGTCATATCATTAAGACAAGTCAAGTGTACCTTTATATAAGGCCATATATCCATTTTATTTTTCTGTATTATCTGTTTTAATTCATTTCATATTTGGAATGAATATTTTGATTTCACTTTGTTGTTTTCATCATTACCTAAGTTATTATGAACAGGATATAACCTAGATCTATATATTATTTTATAGAGAATAAATGGTATACAGTCAAAATTTCGAACCATGCATGTTTTTTTGCGTTTTTTGATGTGGTAACCATGGTTTTCACATGTCCGAAATCTGGGGAAATCCCTTTTTCAAAAAAGTCAAATTCTTCTAAAAAAATGTATTCAAAATGTAGTTTATGAATATATTTATATGTTGGTGTGTTGTGCAGGCTGAATCTGCTATCCATGTTTATCTGAGACATACCCTGTATTTTTAGGATTATTTGTTTGTTTGTTTGTTTGATTTTGTTTAACGTCCTATTAACAGCTAAGGTCATTTAAGGACGGCCTCCCCTGTGTGCAAGATGCGCATGCATGCGTGTAGTGTATGTGTGTGTATTTTGGGAGGCTGCAATATAGTTGTGTTTGTCTCCTTGTGATAGCGTGGAACTGATGCCGACTTTATAGTGCTACCTCACTGAAACATACTGCCGAAGACACCCAGCAGGACGCCCCACCGTGTCACATTATACTGACAACGGGCGGACCAGTCGTCCTACTCCTAGTTTGCTGAGCGTTAAGCAGGAGTTTTTAGGATTAAGCCATTTCTACTGTACTCTGATACCTATAAGTTTGACGCATCATGAAATTTGTTTTATGGAAGTTTGACTGTTTATACAATTGAAAACCAGTTTTAAGCTAAAGCATTTTCAGTTTATAATTACCTAGCTGTGGGATATATTGCTATTGTTTGTTCCATCAACTATTTCTTTAATGGCCAGTAGCTTGTAGTAAATTGGGGTTAAGGGTTATCAAGTTTAACTGAATTACCCAAAATTTGTAAAATCTTCAAACAATTTCTTCTTTTGAACCATGAGGCAAATAGTCATGATATTTGGCATGTAGTTNAAAAAAATAAGGAGAAAAAACAAGTATTTTACAGAAAATTAAAAAACCTTCATTATTTGTTTAAAACCCTCAGATGCCAGGATTTTGCATCTAGCTTTTAAAAAAAATTGGGGGAGGACCCCCATACCCCCCTCTTATTCAGGAGGGGGGGTACCCCCTCCCGAACCCACCCCCCACTCCTCGCTACGCTCGTCGACCGGGGCGCAAAGCGCCCCAGATCTGAGAATATTATTCAGGTCCACCAGAAATTAACCAGGTCCACCAGATTAAGAGAGCAGGTGGACCTGTGGTCCACCACCTATTAAAAGTTAGTGTCAACCCCTGCGTGTGTGGTACAGAATGTTGTATCGCATAGCTCCAGGGAAACTTCTTTTTGACTGGCATTCATTTTCTGTTATCCACTTTCAAATTTATGAATTGAAACATGAAAAAGTTCCCATTATTTAAGCACAATAATTATATACATATATACAAATTATGTACTTTTTATGTTTTGGTAATTGACATTACTTTCATCTTCAATGTCTTTTTGTTTCGTCATTAATTGATGTTCAGTTCTTGGCATGGAACTTGACATGAATCTGGGATAAATTTTATGAGTGCTTTATTATGTTGCAGAAATTATATGACATGCAGATAAAGAACAATGACATGTTTTGATCTTTATCTTATGTCGTAGACTTTACACTGTAAACCCGAATAGTCCACCCAATAAATCAGTGCTGCATCTGCAATGTCAGACAGACAGATGTAAAAAAAACACTGTCTTACTTTGAGCTAATTATAACAGTTATTCGCATTATAACTCTCTTAACCAAATTAGTAGGATTAAATCATTTACTAATTTCCTATAGAGAGGTTTAACAATATCTTTAACAGTTTTAAAGGTTCACCTCCTTGATAAACAAAATACACAGACGTTTAGATATGCGAAGCTCTCAGCTTAATTGCTGCTTTCAGCTGTCTTTAGTCGAGGGGACTATTGGTTTTATGTAATAGCTATATTTTCAATTATAGTATATATCAGTTCTATCTTCTTGCAATATGATGTATATGTACATGTAGTTGTTCTGTTTCACTGTGTCTTGATAAAGGAGCGGATCGCTAAACTTGTCCATACTGTTGGAATTACCAGTACTTATTTGCCCCCTTTATATATACAATGTATATATTGGGCAAAGAAGTGATTCCAACAGTGTGGACAAGTTTAGGTTGTCAAAGCATACGTTATACATATACAATGTATATATATACAGCTAATATTTATATTGCTGAAGCATGGAGAAACTGAAACCTGGGCAGTTACAATACTATTATTTGTTGTTACAGTGCTGACACTGAAACCTGGGCAGTTACAATACTATTATTTGTTGTTACAGTGCTGACACTGAAACCTTGACAGTTACAATACTATTATTTGTTGTTACAGTGCTGACACTGAAACCTGGAGAGTTACTATACTACAGTTGTGGTACCGCACAACGCACCAAAAATAGCGTGCGCACACCGTGCATACATCGTTCACACACCGTCCGCACATCGTCCACACATGGTGCGCACAACTGTGCGATTTAGCAATCATTCGCCCCGTTGTGCGCTTCTCTCCGCACAACTGTGCGATTTGGTATCATTTGTAGATCAAAATTACGGAATGACAAAAATACGGAAGGCTTTTGTGCAATAATGTACACTGTGTATATATCTGTAATTTCTCATCACAATAATCAAGATAATACAATTTCACCAGAGAGGTATAATACATTATTATATACGTCTCTGATTTCACAATGTAGGTTACACAGTATTACATGTACAGCGACCGTTAGGCTGTCAAGAATTGGTTTGGCTCCAAGGTAACAGAACAGGTAAATAACAATTTGATGAGTGTCCGGAGATTTACCTGACCAGTGCCTGACACACAGAGTTGATAAGTTTGACCGTAATGAATAGTGTTTGTTATTTGCATTCGTTTGCCTATAGCTCCCATTCACCAGGATTTTCACACCCCGGCCTTACCCGACGAGTTACGTAAGTGCCCCAGGCGGGGGGAAAACTACGGTCCAGGTACATGTATAAAGTGGTTATGTTTACCTGTATACGGGATTGTGTTGTAATTTTACATGTGTCCATTAAGTTTGTTTAAAAACCANTAGAGAGGTTTAACAATATCTTTAACAGTTTTAAAGGTTCACCTCCTTGATAAACAAAATACACAGACGTTTAGATATGCGAAGCTCTCAGCTTAATTGCTGCTTTCAGCTGTCTTTAGTCGAGGGGACTATTGGTTTTATGTAATAGCTATATTTTCAATTATAGTATATATCAGTTCTATCTTCTTGCAATATGATGTATATGTACATGTAGTTGTTCTGTTTCACTGTGTCTTGATAAAGGAGCGGATCGCTAAACTTGTCCATACTGTTGGAATTACCAGTACTTATTTGCCCCCTTTATATATACAATGTATATATTGGGCAAAGAAGTGATTCCAACAGTGTGGACAAGTTTAGGTTGTCAAAGCATANACACCGCACATCGTGTAACGTTGTGCGATCCCACAACTGTAGTATTTGTTGTTACAGTGCTGACACTGAAACCTGGACAGTTACAATACTATTATTTGTTGTTACAGTGGTGACACTGAAACCTGGACAGTTACAATACTATTATTTGTTGTTACAGTGCTGAAATAGAGAGAAGATACAAAGAGATAATGAGTCAGACAGGAATTCTCACAATGGAAGGACAGGTAGGTGAAGTGTGCTACAGCTCAATGTGCATTGCCTTGTGTGTGTAGAAGTGCAGGCAGTTTGAATTGGTTTACCTTGATTACCAGTACATAAATAATATCAGTCTATATGGTTTTCCATTACTTACTGGGATATAGTGTAAACCTACAAAGGTAATTTACATCAGAGGGATATTTTTTGTGACAGTATATTCAATACATTCCATTTTCCACTTAATCAACTTGTGTATATTTAAACACATTTTTTTTTCTCTTGAATAAAATAATCTAATTTATATGCATCAAGAACATTTTTAAGTTTGAGATAAATATATGTTCACTTTTTACGGATTCTATTTTGTGGTATTTAGTTATAATTTCACATCAATAGCATTTCCCATAATTTTCATTTCTGTTCCTGAAGATGAATAATTCATGTCACTTAAAAAAACTAATGTCACAGAGTAACGTTAACAAACTTGACACTGCTGTTTACAGTGCGATTTTATGGTACATTTGTATAACACAAAATATTACCCATGGGACAATCAGTTAATCAACATCTAAGATTATAATGCAAAAGTGCAAATTTAATTTGTCTGAAAATGTTATTCTTTGCATTGAGTAAATTAGCAAATTATTACAGATTACAGATATCTACTTAGTTTTCAGAACTTTAGCCAACCCAAACAAAATCCACATGATGATCAGTCGAGAGAGTCACAATGCCAACATTTTTAAGCATGCACAACCTTCTACTTCTACTATGAAAGTATGAACTGGTGCATAGTACAAGTAATATGTAGCTTCCTACTGATCTTTTAGATATATTAACTTTATTTATTTCACAATAATTATAAAACAAATTATTTCAACTTATATTAATCACCCTTGTTGGCCTGAATGTCAGCGTGCAGACGGTCTTAATGTGGGGAAAGGCGAGAATGTTATCCACTGCGCCAACCAGGTGTGACCACCCTTTTTTAGATATAGAATAGCCAGTTAAAGAACAAAAGCATTGCATCTTTATTTTTTGGATGAAATTGAAAAGATGTGCTATTAATTTGATTACATATGTCTGGTTCTATATTTCCTGTGAGTATTAAGCGTATGGAATAAGGTGTATTGCTTTCCAGCTTTTGCTATGCATTTGCTTTGTATTGGCTGTCATGTTCAATTAACTTCTTTTTTTTTTAAGAAATACCCAACAGAAATCAGTGATCTGGAACATTTAGGAGAACTTGGTCATGGGACGTGTGGCCATGTGGTGAAGATGAGACATAAGAGGACGAATCATCTGATGGCTGTCAAAGTATGTACAGGAACTAAAATATTCTCTTGAATGGGATAAATGTGTGATTTTCAAGTTAAATTTTACTGATTATATTTATACAAAGTCTTGGAATTAAGGGCTTCATGTTTGTGTCTGTTAAAAATTGCACATTTGAGGAAAGCATGGAATAAAAGATTTGTATTACAGGCAGACCATAGTACAGAACATTGGAGGAAAGTTATCAGAATTGTTTTATGTAAAACTTCAGTTAAATGAAATGATGTTTTCTGTGTGAAAATCAGATAGCAACACAGGTACTTTGCCTGCTCTAGATTGAGTTATCTCCCTTTGACCAGGCATATTGTGACGTTAATTTATTTACAATACAAAAAGACATAAAATTAATTTCCCACCATTTTAAAATGAACTTTTGCTGCTTCAAAAACATCTCAAGTTAATTATATCATAAAACTGCATCTGGCGCGAAACAACATTGCAAGATCCATAGATTTTTTTCCAAATAAAATGTACATACAAGTATAATATTAGCCCTTATTCAAGAACCACACAGCAAATGTACTCATTTTGTATTGGATAATAGAAGGGATATGGCAGGGCTAGAAATTAGTTTTAAATACCACCAATCAGTAAGTAGTTTCCAATTGTACTAGTCCATGTGCAAATTCCACTTACCCAGTGTTATTTAACAAGAAAGCAATACCAAATTTTGACTAGTCAATCGGGCTAGTGGTTTAAAAACCACTAGTCCAGCTGGAGATTTCACAAGTCTTAGACTATCAGGCTACCCTTATTTCTTTACTGAATATATATATATGGTCTCATAAGGTTGATGCTGACATTTGTATAACTTACCACCATGATCAATTTATTTATTAGTTCTGAGTTTTATTATCACTGACAATTTTGAAGGCTACGATTTCTTCACCGGTATTTATTGTTACGTATTTCATTTATTGTAGCAAATGAGAAGATCTGGAAACAAAGAAGAAAATAAAAGAATAATCATGGATTTAGACGTGGTCATTAAGTGTCACGATTATCCCTTTATAGTGCAATGTATTGGAACCTTTATTACTGATGTAAGTAATCAGGAGTTGATAGGTTAACTGGGAAGTTTTATCTGCAGTTTAATGTTCGCCTTTTTTGCCCATCGTTATAAGGGCAAATTCATCATGACATCAAATATTAGAACACAATTTGCCATATGTGGTAACTATATGTGAAAAGCAAAATTGGGCAAATATAGATTTTACAGGTGAAGGGCACATATTAGACTGGGTGATCGTTTCCTGGTACACAGTTTATTTCCCATCATTAACATGAAGGGTATCTGTTCTGTATTAAACTTATCTAATACAACGTAATCAAAAATTGTTTTTAGGTCACCTGAGCTTTGCTCAAGTGACCTATTCTAATCGCTTTCCATCGTGCGTCGTGCGTAAACTTTTTACATTTTCAACTTCTTCTCAAGAACCAGTGGATTGATTTTTTTCAAACTTGGTCAGAATCATCCTTGGTAGATGAGGCTACAAAATTGTAAAATTGGAATTCCTAGGGGCCCCAAAGGGAAAATTAACCAATATTTCAAAAATCTTCTCCAGACTCAGAGGTACTACAGTCATTTTCTCTGCATGGAATGAAAGATCATCAGGGGCTATACTTAAATTGTAAATTTCAGAACCCCCGAGCTATTCGTTCTCCCTTGGGGAGGGGGTAAAGTTTACTACTGTTTATATAGGGAAATAACACTTTTGGGTATATTTTGACAACTTTCTGTAGGAAATTAGTTTTACTTGGTGAGAATTATCCTTGGAGGAAGATGGTTTCAAATTGTAATATTGAGATTCCTACCCCAACCCCTGGGGCTATGGCGGGGCCCCCAAGGGAAAATTAACCAATGTTTCAAAAATCTTCTTCTCCAGACTCAGAGGTACTACATTCATTTTCTCTGCATGGATAGAAAATCATCAGGGGCTTTATTTAAATCGTAAATTTCGGGACCCCCGAGCTATCCGTTCTCCCTTGGGGAGGGGGTAAAGTTTACTATAGTTTATATAGGGAAATAACACTTTTGGGTATATTTTATCCATTTTCAGCAGAAAATTACTCAAACTTAGTCAGAATCATCTTTGGTGAATGAGAGTATTTCCTTGTAAAATTGGGATTCCTTCCCACTCCCCAGGGGCTAGGGCGGGGCCCCAAAGGGAACATTTACCAATATTTCCAAATTCTTATCCTTTGATGACATGACAAGTATTGTATTTCACTTAGTTTACATGCTGATTTCCACATCACAACTAAACAATAGAATAAAGCTACCAATACCTATGATATAACTCAGGTGACCGCTAAGGCCCTTGGGCCTCTTGTTTCTATTATAGTACATGGTTAATAACATTATGATTATGATTTCCCTTCTATTTTTAAATTGGAATTGCGAAAACAAACAAGTTAACAGCATAATAGGAAAGCATAGCAATGCATCCTTGCATAAACACTAAATTGTTAAGGTATTTTGGTACCTGAAATTTCTGTGTAACATTTTGGCAAGTTGGTGCTGAAGTGGATGTTGAATAACACTTATCAGTTGGTTCCTCTTCACCTACAAACTTTATACAATTAAGAACTATATAATATGTTTGATGTGATGTCTTTATCACTTCAGAGTGAAGTGTGGATCTGTATGGAACTCATGTCTACCTGTTTAGACAAACTCTTAAAGAGAACCAAAAGACCGATTCCAGAGGCAATTCTAGGAAAGATGGCTGTGGCGGTGAGTCTCAGATTTTGTATTGTATGCAAATTAAACAATGCTCTTTATCTGGCATGGTTAATATGGAAATTATTGCCACCTTTTTCAATGTTCGGATCTTACACTTTAATGTGTTGTATAGGAATCTGGTGAAATATTCTGTTTAAGTGGATTGATGTTACATTATAATTATGATTTATATTGGATTTTGGAAATATTTATATTAGATTTTGGAAATATTTATATATACTATTTAAAGATTGTGAAATCGTTTCTATATCCTTCTTATAGATTGTGAAAGCATTAAATTATCTGAAAGAAGAACATGGAGTCATACATAGAGGTAAGTATAGAGAGTTTGATATACATTTTACTGGAGAACCATTTCACTGGGGATGGTAAAATCAAACGGTTTTAAATTTTTACAGCAGTTATGAAACAAGTCTTTCAACTTCAATTAATCACTCTTGTTAGCCCGGAGGGTAGTGCGCTTGGGTCTTTGGATGTGGGAGAATACTTTTTCAAATCTGGTTGGGGAATCGAACCCAAGCAGTCTTGGTGAAAGGCAAGTGCACTATTATATCAACTGCACCACCCAACCACCATATTGATGGTCCTACCTAGGCTATAGGCATGTCATGGTGTTGAAATTTATAGTTTTTTATGACAACCCAATAAAAATTTACTTGTATAACTAATATTCTAATCATGTCATCTGCTGTATGTGACACATTAATTCAATAGAAGACAGCCTTAAAAATGTAACCTTTTGGTTTATCTGCCTGAAAGTTTTGTACTATATATCTGTCCCTAGCTAGACACCACATATATTTTATCTTGCACTTCTCTTCCTAAGATGTGAAGCCATCCAATATCCTGTTAGATGAGAGGGGTACTGTCAAGTTATGTGACTTTGGTATCAGTGGCCGCCTTGTAGACTCAAAGGCTAAGACGAGGAGTGCAGGATGTGCAGCTTACATGGCGGTAATTACATATTTAATGGTCGCAGACTTGTATTTGTAGACTAATAGTTATATAAAGTTTACATACTATTTTAAGTTTTTTTGTTCTCATTGAATTTGTTTTAAATTGATTTGTTTGATACCATGATTAACTCCTAAGACAAAGCTGTCCTTTGACCCATCTCGATGGGAAAATGTAAAGGTATATGTTCCTTTGTCCTCTTCCCTCCAGATTCTAAGGAGAGAGCATAAGAGTATAAAGTCTGGAGTACTTAATGTATAGCTATATATAATCCTTAGGCTCTGGTATGTGGATAATAGGAGAGTTATTGCCCTTGATTAACTTTAGCTTACAAAGCCATGTACAGTTCATAAAAATACTAATCCTAAAAGCATAAGACTGCAAATTTTTGTACCAATCATCATGCAAATTAAACAACCATACCTTTAAAACTTTTAGACCAACACTTTTGTACCTATTTAGATTTAACACAGTCTGACCTGATTTTGTATATTTTTAAGAGTTAATTCCAGTGTTTTTTGTTGTTTTTTTGCATGTGGATTTTCAACATTTCTCATATTTTGATCTGATATATTGTGTTATATTTTTCCAATGGAATATTTTTATCTGATTTAATGTGATTGATAATAATGTCCATCAGCAAAATGTCATATACATATAAATAGACATTCAACTTGTTTATTTCTTACCTAGCCTGAGCGGATAGACCCGCCTGACCCACTCAGACCAGACTATGACATCCGGGCAGACGTTTGGAGCCTGGGCATCACATTGGTATGTATCAGATCTCTACATTACTGTATATATGTCTAAATCAAATCTACTTGTATCCCGTGTCTGTAAAAACTTAATGAAATTATACTATTTTTGATATTGCATCTTATAATTTGTTTTATTATGTCTCCCCTTCGAATGAAGGGAGACATATTGTATTAGTACTGGTTCTTCTTCTTCTTCTACTTCTGGTTCTTCTTTATATCGCAACTTGTCCGGGCCATAAATTTTAAACCGTTAAAAGATATCTTGATGAATCTTAAGGTATACATGCATCACCCACAGAAGGTTGCAGTGCACTGGAATTAGGTCCTTGTGACCTTCACCTCAAGGTCAAAGGTCAATTAAGTGCACATTTCAGTAAAACCTTGTCCGGCCTGTAAATGTTATACCCGTGTAGATATCTTGATCAAACTTAAAGTATACCTGCATCACACAGAAAGTGTGCAGTGCACTGGAATTAGGTCTTGTGCCCCACTACATACAGAGTTATGGCCCTTTGTTTATGTTTAATACCAAAGTTTGTGAAATCAGGTCTCATGTCCATTTATATGTAGAGTTATGGTCCATGTTATTTCACCTACGTTATGTATCTCTGGACGAAGGAGTGTCGCATTCTAAATTTGAGTCTCATGCCCCACTATATAATGAGATATGGCCCTTTGTTAATTTTTGATACTGAAGTTTGTCTTTAAGCTAATAAGGGGAGACCCAAAAACACGTTTCTAGTTTATCGTGAATTTGTTCTATCTTTTGAAAAAATAATATTGTAATCATAAGTATCTGAAAGATTTATTGTTTTTAAATTAACACTGTTGCAGACATTTTCCTTTCTAAACTAAATGACTGATATAAGTATAATTCTGTAATTAAAAAATGAAAGGAATCAATGTTTTTTCAATTGATAATTTCCTCTTGATATTATTTTAAAATTCTGTTGGTTATGTGATGCTGTTTTATTTCAGGTTGAGCTGGCAACAGGAGAATTCCCCTATAAGAACTGTAAAACTGACTTTGAAGTATTAACAAAAGTCCTTCAAGAAGACCCACCTCTACTGCCCCCTTCAACGGAATTCTCACACGAGTTCTGTTCATTTGTTAGAGACTGGTATGTTTGGTATATGTTTATGAAATATATGAAAATATGAAAAGATTATGTAGATTATGAAGACTACAGAAATTTGAACTAGTTTCATGAAATAGTCAAATAGCTACATATTATACATAAACGATGTTAAAATCCTTTCCCATTTTATTTGATTATTAACCCACCATCATTAGATTGTGTTTCCTCCATCTATCCATTGTCCAACCATAAGAATTCTTGTTACATGTAATATAATCATAAATATTAGAAGGAAAACTATCCGATCAGTTCACCAAAATGGCAAATATGTGGTACAGTATTGAACAAGAAACTATTAGTAATCCTCTCATTGAATAAATTCACAAATTACTAAGTAAGACTACTGGTAATGAGTATCACAAGTTACTAAGTAAGACTACTGGTAATGCGTATCACAAGTTACTAAGTAAGACTACTGGTAATGCGTATCACAAGTTACTAAGTAAGACTACTGGTAATGCGTATCACAAGTTACTAAGTAAGACTACTGGTAATGTGCATCACAAAATGCCATTTAAGGTTTGTTATGTTTTACCTTTCAGTTTAACTAAAGATTATAAGAAGAGACCCAAGTACAAGAAACTAATTGAACACAAGTTCATTAAAAAATACGAGAAGGAGGAAGTAGATATAGCAGCTTGGTTCTCTGATGTAACTCTTTTAATGGCCGTCCAATGTAGGTCTTGATACAGGTAAGAAATCCTCTACGATATGTATAGTCCTCTGAACCTTTGTTTACAGGGCTTTGTAAGAAATGGCTAGTTTTGGTCTGCTGGGTAAGTGCATGTATAACACTACTTCTAGTTTGATGTTCCTAAGGAGGCTCCACCCTTTCACAATTAGCCAGCAGAATTCAATGAAAGATATGTCACTATGTAGAGATGTTTTTATGAAAATCTAAGCATTCCAATAAACTGGGGATTTTTTGTGTAAAAAATACTGAAAAATTGAATTTTTTGCAAATTTAACACTTTCACATTTTTTGAGTGTGTTACATTGTTCAAAACTATATCAACAACAATGAAATAATGAAAAGAAGCATTGCTAATCAACCCTACAAATATTTTATTTATCATAAAATATCTGCAACATGTTTCACCAAAACGTTTTTTATTGAAATTGTATGGATACATGTTACTATATACAAGCTAAAAGAAAACAGGACACATAGTTTTATACAAAAAGAGTGAAAATTTGAATCAGATACACACAAAGTCTTTATAATTCATTTATTTTACATTTTACAGTAATTTTGATCCTGATGAGTGTTGTCTACCTTGAATAAAATCTGAACTTTTACACAATGACAGTTATTTTCTTTACTGTACCAAATACGACAGAAATAAATTAAAATACTATATTAAATTGTCAATTTACTGTTCTTTTATGGAACAAAATTACTCTCAATCATGTACACTTTGGACATCATTCCATAACCCACTAACGCATGGTATATTTACATGTCGGGTACATATGTAACCATAGGCTATCACATGGTAAGCCGTTATTATGTGCACGCACATGCACTTGCATTTTAAAGTGATCTTGATATTTTACAAACCACTATTTTCACGGAGTTATTGTATTTGCATTTGTGAAATGATTTATCTGACAAGAGCTTAACTCACTCGTCAACAAAAGTCGTAGCAACTTATGAACTACTGTTAGCATATGATATGTACAGGCGAGGTCGGTACACAAAACACATCAGTTCATTCCATGCACCTCATATACGACCTTCTTGAAGTCGTCTTATCTTATGACTGTCTTCCTGTGAGTTAATTAATGTCTTTGTATCATATGCTTTATTAGCTCACCGGGTCCGAAGGACCAAGGTGAGCTTATGCCATAGCGTCCGTCCGTCCGTCCGTCCGTCCGTCCGTCTGTCCGGTGTCCGTCAACAATTTCTTTAAATGACTTCTTCTTCTTAACCACTGATTGGAATTTAACTATATTGCCTTAAGCGACATCTCCTCTGGAACTAAGAGATAGATATCAACCATATTTAACTGGAAGCATCCCTAGGTGGTGGGGATTCAAAATTGTACAAATGGTGGGGCTGACCCCCCGGGCTAAGGGGTGGGGCCAAAACAAATGTATTACTTGGAAATGGTTGAGATCCCCACTATATAACCATATATATAATTGCTGAGTATAAAGAGAGGAATGCACATTTGCTTCCAGGATGGTCCTAGGGTCTGGCCCCACCCTTGGAGACTTAACTCCTGGGCCATAACTTTGAAACGGTTAAGATCCCCACCCCAAAACTATATATACAATTGTTGGGCATAAAGAGACGAATGCAGTCATGATATTAGAATTGACCCCAGGGTCTGCCCAACCCTTGCAGACATAACCCCTTGGTCATAACTTTGAAACGATTGAGATCCCCAACCCAAAACTATATATACAAACGCTGGGCAAAAAGAGACAAATGCAGTCATGATATTAGAATTGATCCTGGGGTCTGGCCACAACCCTAGAGACCTAGTTTCTGAGTCACAGCTTGGAAACAGTTGAGATCCCCCCCCCAAAACCATACATAAAATTGCTGGGCATAAAAAAATCAAATACAGATATGCTACAAGGATTGACCTTGGGGTCTGGCATATTCCCTTGGATCTCATTCGGAGAATATTTTGCCATGATTGCTTAGATATCCAGGTGAGCGATACAGGCCCTCTGGGCCTCTTGTTTCTGAAGTACGTGTGATTACACATTTCCAAGTGAAGTGTTGATATCGGGTGTTCTCATATCATTGTCACTACCTGCCACTCAACTATTTTATTTACTATTTCAGCTGCAGATGGACAGAGACTAAAGTAAGCTCTGTTTAGGTCCTTGGGACAATGCTGGTCACCGGTCACCACAGCTTAAATCCTTGGGACAATGCTGGTCATTGGTCAGCACAGCTTGAATCCTTGAAACAATGCTGGTCACTGGTTTGCATAGCTCAAACCTTTGGAATGTTGGAAGCTGGTCAGTACTGTATAAATACTTTAAAAAATGTTGACCACTGGCTAGCTCAGTTTAGTTCCTAGGGCCATTGCTCCATACTGGTCAGTTCTGTGTAGATCCTGGGAAGCCATGCTTGAGACTGGTCAGTCCAGACCCTCAGGACATTGTTGGGCAGATCTCAGTACCTGAGAGGTCTTTGTGTTGGATACAGGTCAGTACTATAGAGATCCTTTGAATAATGATGGTCACTGATCAGTACTATATAGACGCTTATGACCACTGGTAAGCACACTTTTGATCCTCAGGACAATGCTGGACATTACTGAACAATGGCCAGCCTACACATCCAATCATAACACTGTGTGCTGCTCAAAGGAAATCAAAGACTTCATCACTCATCGTAAAACCCAGGATTTGACGGGAACACCACTCGATATTGTGTTTAAATTGATGTGCTTCTACATATTGACTTTGATTGTGATATCGATTGTGCGATATTTTTAATCTAAGTCATTTCAGAAAATGTTTAAATATTTTTTAGCACACCTGTGAGCTATTGCCGTCCGTCTGCACCCATCGTGTGTCATCTGTCGTCCATCTTCACCCATTCTGCATCATCCACTATCAGTTGTGCGTAAACTCGATAATTATAGCTACCTCTCTGAAATCACCAAATTGATTTCAACTAAATGTGGTAAGAAGTATTAGGTTAAGGGGATCAAAGCTTCCTCAATAGGTACACTTACCCCACATAGAGGCTCAGGATCAAAATGGTTAATTATAGACAATTTTCTCCCCAGTATCTAGAAAAAGCAGAATTCAGCTGCTGGAGTTGTAGGAACATCCGGCCACAATGAATAGGAAGTTTCCTCATGTCTTTTCTCTCAAACCCATAATGAGGCTTCACCAAGTGCTCAACCATTACCTAGGATTTTAAAGAGAAAAGCTAAGAATGCTTCTTCTGGGAAAGAACTGAATAGATTCTAACCAAAAATTTATTTAGGATAAGGGCATTCCTAATTTAGTGCCCCTGCCTTTTAATGAGGTAACCTACTGTCTAGGGGCATGTAATGAAGTGATACATTTTCCTCATATCAAGTCCCCTTCCAACTCCTACCAACTACTTCACGGACCGCACCAAGGTTTCAGTTATAAAGAACAAATTGACTTTTTTTCTACAGAAAGTTCGGAATATGTTTTAAATTTGGTGTAAATAATTCTTTTAACAAAGGGCTATCGTTTATGTCAGTGTATTGACCTAATACATTTGACCCCAAATGTGACACTACCAAGGTGGCAAAACATGCATGGGTACCGGACAAATATTAATAAATGTTTGCAAGATAAGGTCAAAGCCATCTTGGATGTCTTTTTTCAACCTTAAACACCTTTACTAAAATTCTACTAAGCTACACTATTTCATGGCGGTGAGCATTAAGACCCATGGGAAATCCTCTTGTGGTTTTTTATGTGAAGCTTTACCTGTAAAAAAAAAAAAAGACATTTAAAACATGTCGACAGTGATGAAGATTACAGTAATAATGAAAGAGGTAAACAAATTTTCATTCAATGGATTTTTTCCGAGTGGATACAATGGTGGTATATTTCATCACATCAAACAGGGAAAACAAACACTTTCATTTCTGTTAAGATATTTTCATATGTATAACCTGACGTCATTTCTGTGAAATTGCTTGGCAATATCTATAAATGACAGATTGTGTAGCCATGTTTGCCTGTTAAAGTTAAGACTAAAAACAAGGTTTCCCTGTTTACACTATGGTGGATACTTCAATGTATTTCATCATTCACTGTATTATTTAGACTCTCAAAAGGACTAGGGCATTAAAGGTCCTTTTCAGCCTCATACAGGATTTTGAATTAGTTGTTATATTCATAATCTAGAATAAATGAAGTATGCAAATACAGTATGCAATTTCAAAATTCATGCGACAACTGGTTTAGGAGATATGGCATTACAAAGAGAGACTTAAACCTGTATTTTCATAAGAAAAATGTGTGAATATCGTCTGTTATGTGCTATTTGGTTGAAAATATGCCATTTTGAAGGAAATTAATTAAACACTGTTCAATTTTTGAAAGCCTCTGCATGCAACTAACAACAAAATATTTGACATGCTTAAACATTGCCATACTAGTGTTCATTTGTAGAAATTAAGTTTTGTTTGTCACATGCCAAGGCTTCCATTTTTGCTTGCTAACTGTCTAAAAACACCATGTTTTGGCTATTTCTGCATAGTGACGCGATTTCGTTGCTATGGCAGGGCATCTACGCATTTTCATTGGGAAAAATCTGCACCAAGAAAGATAGCCCAAATTAACCAATATGATTGTTTATAACAGAAATCGGTATATGAATCAAAGTTAAATTTTCCCCTTTTTATGAGGCAAAAAATTACCCATAACGCCCCAAGTCCTTTGTTCAACGTTTTCATTAGTCACTGTAAGTCCTATTAGCAGATATCTTTTGTAAGAAAAATATTCTGTGTCTCAAAAGTTAACTTCCTGTCAATATGCATGCAATATTGTGATCAACTGCACTGTGTGAGTAAGTCTTATCAACATGACTGTGCTTCAGAAACGTGAATTGTGATATATGGTAACTAGTACCAGTACATCTCACAACCATGTATTGATCTGTATTGGGTATACAACTATTTTTCTGATATATTTATTAAAATGGAATACTAATCAGGTTCATGAAATTTGTTGACACCTCTGTTGTGGTCTTTTATTTAATTTGTTAAATTCCACAGTCATGTAAATGTTGAAATGATTACATATAAAAAGTGTTACTTTCTTCATCTTTTTAACAGCTATGCTAAAATCTCTCAGTGGTAAAGGTAGTGTGAGTTTTAGATCAGTTATCTGAAATAGTTATATCAGCAATAAAACAAGGCCTTAAGCACTCTGAGTGCTAGTCTGATGATTAGACTTACTCATCCCCAAAGTCCAAAGGATCCGCCTTCCATATCAAATATCTTTTCTGCATCCTGTTCCTGTACACCCCACCAAGTTGACAATACAAGTTGGCAAGTCCTGCTGATCTGTAATTTCAAAATAGTGCTTTGAAGATAAAAGTAAATCAAGCAAAAGTTTGATGTTTAAATTTACCAACTTGGATTCTGAGTAGCATTTTCATAATCTTTTACATACAGGTACAATTGTCTATCAGCATTGTGATTGGTCAGGTTTTAATTTCTTGAACCAGTCAAATACCTAATCATGATATTGTGAACTTGTGCAGAGTAGATATGTGATATTAAGACCAGATCTTTTGCATTTTTAAGATGAGATTCACTCGATAAATAAGGATTTCCAACCAAATCGATGTCGGTTTTAATGTTGTCAATTTGTACCTATTTTACGTCTCGGTGTACCTATACTTTACCTGTCAGATGAAGGTGCCTAGTTGTCGATCATGCCACACATTAACACTTCAATGTTTGTGCTAGATGAACCTGTATACAAAGTGATTCCTTTCTGTACAATATAAATGTTTAAGCTGTTCAAAACGTATTTAATTAACCTAATGACAACAGACTCAAGGTCTTCTGCTAATTTCAAAACAATAAATAGTACAAAACACCATAGGAAAGTGTGAAAGCCATCATATACTAGTGAACTCTTAAGACTTGATGTCATTATTAGGGATTTTTTTACAGCTTTAATCAGAATCTTAACCTCATAATGTTCAGTTCTAATTACTTTCTTCCACTGTGTATAATTACTTGAACTGTATTTTTTTCTAACCTATTTACCTGAAAAAAAGTTGTTTTACTCCCTATAGCAACCAACCAAGTAAAAAACGACTTTGCCCTGTCAACAAGATGATGGAAAAGAGAGTTACTTAATATTAGACAGTGATGAAGAGAGTGGCTTTAATCTGTATGGTATATGTATGCTTGACTACAACACTTTTTACAGATTTTAACCATCAGTTTCTGTTGAAGTAGGCAAAATTGTGAGCCATATTCTGTACAGTAATGCATTTTTTATTTATTTTAGTGGGTTTTTTCAATTTAAACTTTCAATAGTTTAACAATTTGTTGTACACTAACACTATTTGGCTTCAGTATGACTGCAGTGAAAAGTCTGAAACTTAACGGTGAAGCTCAAATTAAAAGTTTTTGTTATAAAAAAAAAAAAATTAATTTCAATATAAATAAAACTCCAATGTTTTGGTGAAAGCTTTCAGGTCAGCTAGCATTACCTGTATGTACTAATTTAGTATAAATACATCATCACTAATGTTAAACCGTATCAACTTGAGATATCAGAGGGGAAACATTTTAAATCAGATTTCATAATGTGGCTTACACATCGAACAGTTTAGCCAAGATATAGGTCAGGATATAATGAATTGGACAAAAATACATGCCATATTTATCAAATCAATAATTCCTTGTGTTGTGCTTTTTTGTTGGATTGTCTATTTATGATACATATGTATGTCCATGGGTCTGTGGTGGGATTGATGTGACCATAGTGTTATTTGCATATATATGAATCTTTAAGGAAGACATAGGGTTCAGAGGTTAAATCAATAATCTCTTTTCATTGAGCAATAATATATGTTTTAGCTGTTCTCTAGAATAATAACATGGTAAGAGTATCGGATGTTTTAATCAGTCTTTTTACTACATTAATTTTTAATATAACATCTACTTCCAAATCTCAACTTTCATTTATTTGATTTTATCTTTGTTCAGTGATTGCATCAAGATTATTACAAAATGAACTTACACTTCTCTGAATAAGTCCCAGTCTGTTAGGTTTCAATGTATGTAATCAGTTTTGAGTCAAAAATAAAATGTTTAATTACAATTACGTTTGAATATAACTAAATACACACATAAACATTAATATGACCTAAGTACTGACTTCCTTAAGTTGACTTTCACCGTACACTTGATGCCATATCCAAAAGATGAATCAAAACTATGGTATTTCAACATGGGTCAGTTACTGGTTAATATGCAGTTTTAATTATTTTACTTTTTTTTTTTTTTTTAATTTGAACCATAGGTAGCTAGCTATACCAATAGGAGAAACGTACTAATGTTACAAATATTAAGAAAACATAAGTGATATTTTTTCTCTTTAAGATAGATACCTATGCATGGACCTGTTTATTTGCACAAACTTTTTTCTTAAATAATTAAACTTTTTTTTTTCATACAACATATTAAGCAAATTGATCAGATTTCAAGACACCTGATGCTATCTTAATTTGATTGATATTATTTCTGAGGCTTCAGAAGTGTAAACCATGAAAATATGAAAACGTATAAACTCGTTTAAAATCTAAGAAGTACATATGCATGTTATGATTTATATGGAAAGTGATCTGCTTTAGTAAGTAAACTGTATTTGTATTAAGCATGAGGTATACAAGTTAGTAAAGAAGACTACCATATCTTGTAATTTCACTTTTTCAGACAAAAATTACAGTAAAAATGTGTGTACCAATGTACCATAATAATTGAGAAAATAGAGCAAAACATATTTGTATTAACATATGATGAAAGAAGAAATAAAACAAGTGTATATGATTTGCATGCATATATACATTACGATACACCAACAAGCTACTCGGACTACTACGTACCGTGACAGTAACCATATCAAACAGCCTATACCTCTACTGATGTGAAATCTCTTTGGTGAATACATTAAATGCTTTTCATAAATTTTAAAAGTAAAGAAATCCCTTTTTTCATTAAGTCAATAAAAAATTTTATAAAGGATTTAAAAAAAAAATGATATATTGGGGAAAAAAGACAAAACTTATCTTTTTTGAATATCTATGAAGAACAAAAATGAAGTTCTTTTATACATTAATTTATAAACAAATAACATCATCCTACAAAATGTTTGTAATACAGTATTTTCCGACATTGTAATGCTATGTTTCAATGTAAATTAACAAAGAAATTGGTCACTCAAACACACTTTTATATATGCGAGACACACAAATATGGATAATATATTTAACTGCAAGGTCCAATAGGTCTGCAAAATTAGAAAGTTTGCTGCATGATATTTTCTTATTTTGATTATGACTTTGTATTTTATAAATATTTAAAGTAATGGCATTGTTGTTGGGCCAGACAAGGCATTCATTTCCAAATATCATAATGCAATGCTATTTAAAAGTACACCTGCTTGAGACCATTGATATACACACGTCGCCAGAGAATTATTCTTTAAATATAAAATAAAAAATACTGTAACATTGACCAAACTTTAAATTAACCTAGGTCTTTAATGTACTAGACTTGCAACAGCTGAGTAACATATTTCATCAACACATTTTGATGTACTCTACTCCAAACTGAAGGTAACACATTTTGGTGCACTGTACTCCAAACTGAAGGTAACACATTTTGATCTTGTACCTTTAACCGTACTTGTTCTTAATTCATTAGATTTCCTATCATGTCTCCCAACACCAATACGACATTTCTGAAAAGATCAACCAAGTGTTCTCTAACTTTTGCACCCAACGGTTTAAAAGACTGTCAATGTCAACATGTTTTAATATCTTAACAGTGTTATAAGATCACAGGAAAGTGAGGAAGGTTTTCCTACTAGAATTCCTTATGGTTTTATCACACAGGTGTTGAAGAGTGTTATTTGTTCAGTAATGTTTTAATATTTATTGTATGGTCATGTCTGCATTTATGGATTACTAGTGTACAATGCATAACATATTTTTCAAATAAAAGTGGAAGACTGTACTACTGTTGATTTGTTATCTTTGTCTACAGTGACATCAATGAATACAAGATACAAGAATTGTAACGGTAAAAGGTTGTTTCGCCCTAAATCCCGTTCGTGCCAAGGGTTTTTTCGCCCTGAATCCTGTTCGCCCTAGCTAGGTTGTTTCGCCCTGATTTTATTTTTATTTATATGCTTTTATAATAATTAATATAGCGTCGTGTTTTAAACAAACAACGTAAGCTCGGTAGAGCTATTCTTACGACGATAACAATGACACAAAATATAAACAACAAGCATCATAGATAAAAGGAAAGCACGAAGTGCTAAAGCTCCTAGGTTTTATCCGTGTGTGAGTCGCCTGCAATAAGAAGACGACAACGTTTTAAGGGATCCCTTCTTCGAGAAGTGTCGACACAAAGGTTTCAGTGCGATCACGTTTGAAAGGATGTTCTGATTTTGATGACACGTTGCACAAATACATATAGTATCGATTCCCAACTCAAGTTAGGTTTTGACCTGAAAAGAAATCAGGTATACTTGTATAAATATAGCCACCGGGCGGCTTTTGTGGATTTTGCCACAAGAAGTGTCCACAAACAGGATTCAACGAGTGAACTCGAAAGACTGCTTTGGTTTTCATGGATTTCGCTCAAATGTTTCAAGTGTCGGTATCAAAATTCGGTATGGCAGATAGTTGACATTTTGGATTAAGCCTTTATTGGTTTGCTCCTTCTCCGAGGAAAAAGATTTCGATAGTTCATTGGTTCTCCTGATGTCCAACGCCACATACGTGTACACGTGTCCAGTGAGGATTTCAAAGCATGCGACCTCGTCTCGTGCATAATTTGATGTCTTGGTGATATCGACCACAGCGTCTTAAGCTCACCAGGAATAGGTAGTTGTTACTCCTCCTTGGAGGAGAGCATTTTAACAGAAGTGCTCAGCAGTTCCGGGACATTTTTGCATATAATGCATGTTTGGTGACAGGTTTCTGGTTGTGAACAGCTCGCGCGTAGTTTGGAGGTTGTACAGACTGAGGGGAAATTTAGCCTTGTAACGACGCCAATGATACAGCTATTCCGGATCGATCAAACTCTGAACGGTAAAACCTTGCGCCGTTTCAAGTTCGGGATGCAACCTGATTGTGAACGTGATAAAAGCCGTTTCCCCTCAGGTACAGCAGTTGACCTCGCCCAATGTGTATACATTATGTAGTTTGAACCAAATGCACTATGTGTTTTAGGGTTGAGGCTAATTTTACTGTTTTCTTTGATCATTGACACAGTACATAGTTTATGGAGAATTGCAGTTTATATCAAGAGTCGTATTACAGCCTTCTGGTTTAATAAAAGATATGCAAAACAAAGTATCTTACTATTTAGTATAAAGCCCTATTTGCAGATCATATAAGTGGTTCTTATACCCATAAATGGTTAACTTTTGTTGAAAATATTTTCAATGGGACTGGATTAAGCTTCGTATGGTTGTCACAAAGCATCAACAGCCAGTACGATAAGAAACTACCTCAGGTTATTTTAGAAAGACTCGGAAGTCAGTATTTACAACCACGGTATGCTACAGTGTACCATTCTGGTAAAAGTGTAAGTTATAGAATGTTAAAAAATGTATAAAACTAGGACCCTGTATTTTTACCGAAAACACTAATACGCTATCGAACATGTAACCACCGCCTTCCTGTTGATGTTGGTAGGTAGGGCAATGTTCCTAGGGATTAAACGTATATGTTCACTTTGTGATCAAAAATTTATTTGTGATGAATACCAATATGTATTTGAATGTAGATTGCTTCCTTCTGAAAGATGTAAATATGTTCCCAGATAATATTTCCAGTTTCCAAATACTATTAAATACCGTATTTTGTACATCTGATATGAAATTGTTGAAAAACCTTTGCAAGTTACTAAAATGTGGTATCGTCTTCCTATTAAAGTCGTCTAGATGTGATGGTAAAGTAGTCTAATGATTTCGTCTTGTGCAAAGTGCTTTGTGGATTTTGCTTGGTGTTATAAGTTATTCTATTTCCATGGTATCTTTATCAAATTGGTTATTCTATGGTTTGGATAATGCACCTATAACCCATGCAGAATACCCTCCTGTGTCTGGTATACTTGTCGCCTAATAAGGTGAGCTCAGTGATAGGGTGATGAATAGCCGAGCGGATTCTATTAACAAGTTTGGAAAAAAGATGTTGCGATTATTCTGATGAACCTCCATGATGTCAACTGAGGTTTATCAGATTTGCATGATCATCTCGATTCTCTTCTTTTAATATAACTTGTTGCTTTCTTTGTTGATATCATGTTACTCTCGTTTATTACTTCTATTGCATCACAACAAACTCTTGGCACTTATTTAGTTGCTTTCGTAGCTTCGACGATTTGTTCCACGCATGGTTATATCTTCGTCTAACCTTGCTGACGTGTAAATAATGTGATGATTAAGTATTGATGTCCATAACTTGAATTTATATCAAATCTGTAGACGGGACTAACCAGCCTTCGTGCTAGAGGCTTTAAAGATCTTGTAAAGATGCAATACAATACAGTTTGTTCAGTATATGTTTACCTGGTTTGGATCTCTGAGTTGACTTACTAAGTATTAAAAAAAAAATGTTTCCTTATTTCGTGTATCTAGTAAGTATGTCAACACCGTTCACTAATAAGTGAGTGGAATAGGCCCTTTCGGCCACTTTTGATGAGCGATATAGTGTTGTAGATAGGGCACCCTATTTGTATAAAGGTGAGCGTTAGGTTACGTTGTCCTTGTGTAACAGGTCGGGCGAGTGCTGAAGGTCAGTGGACTAGAGGTTCAGTGGTGTATTTGTTAAGCGAGAGTGCCCTGATTTCGTGTAATGTAGAGATAGCAGATGATCTAAAGGCAACGTGTACTAGTGTTTTGAGATATTTGAATAATTTGAAATAATGACGTGAACGTAACGAAATTGGTTAAGCCTTTGAATGGTGTTTCCTGCATAATTATCAACTTTTCCTGTACATTTGGTCTCATCTTACCTGGAAAGCAAGGTCAACTTATTCCTTAGAGCTGCGTCCGTTGTGTCCATTGTCCGTCGTCCGACCATCATCAAATTTCGCATTAAACACTAGAAGTCCAGAGCTGCTGCAGCAGTTTTGAAGTTTGTGTCATTTCTGGGCCACAAATATTAAATGTTGTATAAATCGAGGGTGATTTTTTTGTGATGAAGGCGAGGCTCAAAAAAGGGAAGGGTCAACTCATTAGCTACCCGGTATGGGCCAAGGTCACTCAACAAAGAAGAAATGAAGGATTAGGGTGGAGCCCGATAGTTGTGAAATAAATATATGTACATTATAGTGTAATGAGGGCATTTATATGAAAATACATTTTAGTTTCATAGTCCACGTATTAATACTATACATCGAAGGAAAACATAGTGATTCTCTTTTCAAACGAGATGACTATAAAAAGGGAAAAGATGGTTCTTAAATATTGTTTGAACAATCCACTATAAACTTTAGAAAACAGTTTTGATCCTGTCATCATTACCTATCTTCTTTTGTTACTTTATTAAGTAGGAAATGTTGATCACTTTTACTTGTTCATTCTCGCTGGAAATCAAAAGATTGCCACTTTCTTAATGTCAATTATCAATTTTGTTGAAAATAATGTTTAACTTGCAATTAAGGGTTAGGAATTAATTATTTTAATAAGACGATGGACTCTTTATGATATTTTAAAAACGTTGAGCAAAATTGCAGATGATCAAAAAGTATTTTACACAAGAAGAAAGGGGAAACTTCACTGCAGTAATTTTGTCAAACTAGTCTTTCCAATTTAAATAATATACAGATTGACAATAACTGTGGTGTTCTACTACACAAACTAGTATTAAGATCAACCAATCAATATGGCCGTTACGGGAAGATGACGCTGTTTTAACAGTTATATTCTCACATGAATGTTACCTAAGGCATTATCTTGGATAGTTAATATTTTCTTTCCGTTTGGTAAGTAATTCCGGTTTATGAATAAGATATTCTTAACTGATCGACTACTCAGCCGCTTATCTATTATTGATTTTTGATCTTATAGATATGGTTTTATGAACGTTAATAATATATTTGTTAGTATAGTGGCAAAAGGCCATTTGACTGCTTTGGTCTTTTCATTAAAATGTGTTCGCAAACTATTACCCACATACGGCCATCATTTGAACGGTTTTGTGGTCAATATTTGTCTTTTGCTATCATATTGATACATTTTTTTCTAAATTCTAGGTTTTCTTGTTCTAAGCCATATGTTCAATGTATCACTTTATACTTTTTGCAAGAAAATTATATGCTCTTGAACCTAACGCTTGTTATCCAAATGTTGCTCTGCTTTCCAGCGAAGTGCATATATTGAACATTTAACCTTAATCTTATAATATAATAATATAATCGAAATACATTTGTAATGTATTAAAACTAGCAACTACAACATTCATTACCATAATGATAAAAAATATACAACATTTGATATAGCGCCCTATCTAGCTAGAATAAGCCACTCTAAAGCGCTTTACAGTAAATAGATATACAATACAATTAGCATATACATTGATCAATACAATTTATTGAGGAATTCGCATGAGCTGCCTTATTAGACGCCAACTACTAGTCATATGCCACCTAGCTAATATCTCCATATGTGTGTATGCCTGCATGTGTGCTGGAGATGTGTTGTGTTCTGTTTGTAGTAGGACTGTGCTTCCAACGGCATCATTTATAGTGCCACCTCACTTGAATGGTACAACACAGATACCGCAACATCCACCCCAGACCATTTTATACTCCACCTGGGTTGTTGGAGTCGTGTTGGCAAGAGAACAACACTTTCTCTGAATATTCCATGCGTACGACGACTTCGGGGATCGAACCCCGGCCGCCTGCGTCCAATCATACACCAAATAATGTACCTCTCTGTTACTGTAGCGCATATCGATGTCAACACACTTAAGGTCAGTACTTTGCTGCATATAAAGTACCACGTGTTTTACGGATTGATCTCACTTACGAGTACGAGTTAGAATTACATGTTCAGAAACAATTATGTGGAATGTAATATTTAAGACAAAGTTTATTCAGTATTGAGCTGTGCGCCATTATTATGATTTTAACTTTGAAATATTAAAAGTATTAAAAGGAACTTGTAATGTTAAATTATACATAAATGATTACCTACAGAAAACCATATCGAAGCATTATAGAATATATAGTAAGAATACATTTTCAGATGAATATACAGCCTTTGTGATATTAACTATCTACGTCACTGCTTATCTTACTCTAAATAAGAAGCATTGCTGCTTATAAACACGCGTGTCTTATCAATTGTGTGGGAGAATTCGCATTGATCCCATTAACACCAATATGATACGACTTCTTTCCTTTGCTGTTTGCTGTATCATAATAAAAGGTATGTACTCGCATACTCGTATACATGTTCAGTTTATCTAATTATAATCTCAACAGGAACTGTGTTTATTTGACGCTTTTTATTGTTCAAAGTGAGACTAACTACGCCCATAAACGTAGTTCTAACAACACCTGTAATTGAGAGTGCCCTGTTTATATGTACACACAAAATGTTCACAACCAACTCAATTTCATTGTCAGGTACAGTTCAACATTTAACGAACCTACTAAGAGGTCCAATCCACATCGATCTTACAATGCCCGATTGTGCTACTGAATGGTCAAATCCACATCGATCTTACAATGCCCGATTGTCCTACTAAATGGTCCAATTCACATCGATCTTACAATGCCCGATTGCCCTACTAAATGGTCAAATCCACATCGATCTTACAATGCCCGATTGGCCTACTAAATGGTCCAATCCATATCGATCTTACAATGCCCGATTGTCCTACTAAATGCTCCAATCCACATCGATCTTACAATGCCCGATTGTCCTTCTAAATGGTCCAATCCACATCGATCTTACAATGCCCGATTGCCCTACTAAATAGTCAGATTCACACCCTTGATTTCACCGCCACATCAACTTTATAAATAGTCGGATGATATATACACATTTTACACAGCCATATTGCCAAGTAATTATAATAATTATAATTCGTGACTGGTTAAATACATGTCCGACAAATAGTGAGCACAAACGTCCCACTGTCACCTTCTCATTGTCATCCTGATATTAAAACATAATGCGGACGTTTGACGTTGAAAAAGTAGCTGCTGAAAAAAGTATGTGCGTCATGTCTCAATGTTCAAATGGCGATTAGATATGTTCACCTTATTGGAAGATATCTTTATGATGTAATACAATTAACTTTATCGAGTTAATTTACATTTTATCATAAACCTAACCTGGATTAATTATTTATAAAAATAAAACACATCACAATAAAGTAGAAAGTATTTAATTGCATGTTATAGTGTAATTTTATGGAATGTATTATTGATAAACTGACGGGAGGGTAAAAATGAAAACAAAATACAAAAGCTATCTAAAAACAAGAAAGAAATCATTATAAAGTGCAATGTTTAGAAAACACTAAACTCAATCCATGTGTCCATGAAGAATGCTTCTTCTAATTACTGTGAAACCGTACACAACCATTTGTCCATGGAGAGTTTTTCTTGGAATTCTTATGAAACTGTATTGTGAAACATGTGCATGTTTAATGTGATGCAAAATGTAACTTGGGATTCCAAAATGTTGTAAACAAATCATGCCACAAGCGGTTTTCGTGCGTTGGTTATTTCTTAGGTATGAGTATTCTAGATAAATGGGATACATATATTAAGGTTACCATGCTATTTTTTTTATCAATATGACTTTTGGGTCCAAATCGTAATATTAACATTTGAATGACTTAATCACTAGATAACCTTGAAAGCTGATTCGTTGACGGGACTTTAAATGACATGTTACACGAGCACAGTTCGCAGCCAATCAGCACGCGACAGAACGATGTTCCAGATATTGAACAACATATTTAAAAAAAAAAGCGGCAAAACGTAAACATAAACATTAAACTGCGTTTGTTATGGCATTTATGATCTGTTTAAATAACACAGCTTTGCAAGCAAACAAGTCAAACTGTTCATGATGTGTTTGCTTGAAAAACTGTGTCATTCAAATAGATCATAAATGCCATACAAAACAGTTCAATGCTTAACTAAACATAACCCTCTTTATTCCCTCCCTTAATTTTAATAATATGTTACGTAACTTGAGTCGTTTCAGTGTCAGCAGATGAGTGTACCAGTTATAAAACCTTAATTGAGGACCATAGAAGTACGTTAGCAGTGCCGACAGGGACGGATAGACTTCTTTGTGATAGGGCACTGCCATTAGACTGGTACCGTTTCACTAATGGCGATATGCCAACGTCATGTGTTCCTACGTACCACTGTGGCACACAGATTCCTATTTGGCTAAATGGTCAACTCCCCACTGTCCAGGGAACGATCGTCAGCCTACAAGCATGTTTCAACTACGGTCAAGGAGTTAACCCCGCCGCTTATGGAGGGAGTACATGTTGTCACGCCTCGAAACAGATACAGGTGAAGAACTGCGGGAGTTTCAACGTATACCATTTGCCTAGAACACCGGGGTGTCCGATGGCTTACTGTGCCGGTTAGTTTTTGTATGCGAAAACATATATATAATGTAACTATGTAGAATAGTATCTTGTAATTCTTTGTTGTCTATTAAGGTGTTTACTTAGATTTAAATTGTTTACAAATGAGCTACAGATTGTTTAGAAAGTGATAAGGAGACCTTGTAATGATTTGGCAGTTAAGAGGTGACGAATTAAATGAGGGACATAAGTAAGTTTCAATTGATATAAACCTACCCCATTACAGGTAACAAACCAGTGTGCAAACGTGGACAGTCTAGCATCGGGTCGGCAAATTGTACAGGTAAGTAGATTTAACGTTTCTTCCGACAAATTGTTGTTTTTAAGCGTCAATGTCAAGGCTGTATGGTCACCAAGGCTGCCACGACTGACTATTCCTCATCTCACAGTGCTATAACTCTGACATTCAAACAAGTTCTTACTCGACTGTACAGATTTCTCAAGGAATGTAAGTCATATTAAGAACCCTCATTTTTATAATTTTTAAACTTGGATATGGCGGCTAGAGACATGAAGAGTTTTGATACATTGTACAAGGCAAATGTCGTCTATGAAATAGGGTACGTTATTTAGTATTTCTATCTTTAGGGTTGAACAACTCTATATTACATTCATGTCAATGGTCATCCAAGACGTTGAGGATTTTCATACATTGTTTTGCTGCTCTGTAGTCGACAAATAAACATTGCCAACTTAATTGTCCTCCAGTGCGTCACCATAAGAACTTTGTCTGGCGTCTTACAAAACAGAGTTAGACGGGCAGGCGGACATAGAGGGATAGAGAGAGATATCAACCTAGCAAATACAACTATAAGACCGTTAAGTTCAGACTGTGTTTTTCATTTCAGATTTGTATCCCAGAATGACACATGTCCCTATCCTAGGTAAGCCTATTATCGTCGATGCACAAGGCCATGTTGGGAGCACCTGCAGTACAACTGGCAATGTTAAATTTCCGTGTCACATCCCTTACCCCAAGGGGGAACCGGATGTATCTTTTGAGGTCACATGGATATCGAACGGACACGATCCGATCATGATTACAGGAACACAAACTCCAGTAGTTACCACCCTGAACGGCGATGACAGGGATGCTTTGCTTGATGGAAGATATATGAAAGGTCACATGGGCACAACGGTAGGCAAAACGCTAAGGATAAGGCCATTAATGTAACTGACTTTCTATTAATCTTGCTAGATCCATTTGAAAATAATGTATTTTTAAATTTAGTATCGGCAAATTTGTATATAACACCAAGAAATATTTATGCAGTGGAACATATAGGAATGAAACATTGGATATAATGTCACCAGTATTGCTGGACGGCAATACATCGCAAGCTGCAAATGTGAATATTAGATATAAACAATTATATTGTCAATACACGAGGACAAAATACGAACTTAAAGTCGGTACACACAATGTCACGTCGTAAATATATAACAACGACATAGAACTTTAAGTCGATACACACAAAACAAATGTGAAAAATATCATAACAGAGGTACGTCAATGATCGCTGTCCTACTGCACTGTGGGTTTTCTATATACAGCAACTTTCTCTTAACTTCCTTAATGATATCTGTCCTACTGTACTGTGGGTTTTCTATATACAGCAACCTTCCCTTAACCTCCTTAAGGACCCCTGTCCTACTGCACTGTGTGTTTTCTATATACAGCAACCTTCCCTTAACCTCCTTAATGATATCTGTCCTTCTGCACGGTGGGTTTTCTATATACAGCAACCAGCACTTAACCTCCGCTTGGCTACAACTATAGCATAGTTTTGCCAGAACACTTCGATTGACCAGTTATTTCAATCAGTTAGAGCGATAGTTTAACAATCGAAGTCCAGGGTTCGAATCCCAGTCTAGCACCTGCTACACACAGAACACTGTTGTTGATTATATTTTGTTTATTTCATCTTCATTATTTCTGATGAAAGTCCCGCAAACTATAGGTTTCTTTTCAGAAATTATTATCAAAGCTATAGTCATGCCGGTAAAAAAAACAGTGTCCAATACTTTGTGACAGTTTTTTGGCATTGATACGGGGATGCTTATATGCACATGTGTCTAAAATGTTAGGATCGGTGCACTGTACTATATAATGTTTACCGAGGACGAAACATCATCCTGAGGATCTCATCTGATTATTTTTATCAAATAACGAATATTGTTTAAATGAAGAAATACTTTCATTTCTATATTACAGTTACAATGCACAGTGAGATCATATCATACAAGTACACCTGGATTGAAAAGTTCATCTCTGAAAAGTAACGAATTCTGGGCAGGGATACAGGTAACGTATTTTTATAACTTTTTACATTGATAATAATAACTATTGATAATGATAATTGATCTTTGATTGTTCGCCTAGAAACACAAAACATTTTTAGAGAGATATAATATGAATGAGGCAGCAATGATCGAAATATTTTATTCAGATTCTATGTGTCAAACGCAGACATTTACGGAAAATTACTCATAGAAAAGAAGATGCTCACCCGATATAACCAGCAACTGAACAATATTTCTACTCAAATTATTCATTACTTATTACTACTGTAAAGCTCGGTCACATTGACGCCTCTTGGTTCAAAAGCAAATTCGCCCGATGTAGAATTTGTCCTCATCTATTAACCGGTTTTGTTAACTTTATGTATATAGTATCATACTAACAAGTAACTCTCTCAATCTAATACAACATTTTCTTTTCGTGTTGAATCAGTGAAATGAGCGAAACGGAGCGAAATGGAACCGTTATATATTCAATGTGTTACCAATAATATAAAAACATTAATAAGGTCACGAAAACGTATCCATAGGAAAGCTAAGCGTACTCAGAACCAAGTTCATTGGAATAAGTTTAAACAGTTAATACATTCTTGTGTTGATGCTATAAGAAAATCTAAGGCAGAATATTTTAGTAAACTAGCTGATAAACTTAAGCTTACAAAATATTCTTCACGGAAATGGTGGACAATAGCTAACAAGTTACTGGGTTTTCAAAGAAATTTTCTTCTATCCCTCCTTTATTATGTAATGACGTGGTAATTAACGATGATCAATGTAAAGCTGCGGCATTTAACAGCTACTTCTCCGAACAGTCCACCATAAATAATTCACAAGCAACACTTCCTTCAGAAAATGCATTTCCTCTCCCACATCTAGACACACTCAATATAACACCAGAAGATGTCAGCGATGCAATCAGTGTTCTTGGTGCATCAAAGGCAACCGGTCCTGACTTAATACACGGTAAACTTTAAAAGAAGGGAAAGATAAATTATGTGAGCCACTTTATTGTATTTTCAATAAGTCTATAAATGATAGTATTTATCCAGGCAGTTGGACAATTGCTAATGTGACACCCGTTTTTAAAAAAGGTGACAAAACTATTCTATCTAATTACAGACCCATTTCTCTCATAAGTATTGTCGGTATAAGCTAATGGAACGTTGTGTTTTTAAATATGTGTACAATTTTCTCAGAGAAAAACATTTTTTACAGAACACCAGTCTGGTTTTTGCTCTCGGTGACTGCTGTAAATCAAGTACTTTATATTACAAATGATATTGGGAAAGTTTTAGATTCTGGTAAAAAAATCGTGTAGTCTTCTATGATATAAGTAAAGCGTTCGACAGAGTTTGGCATGAAGGGTTGATAAACAAGCTGAAATTAGCGGGTTTATCGGATAAAATGATCAAATGGTTTGAAAGTTATCTGAAAAACAGAAAGCAAAGGGTAGTTTTGGGCGGGAAGTTTTCAGATCTCAAACATATTTCGGCAGGTGTTCCGCAGGGATCAATACTTGGGCCTTTACTATTTCTTGTTTACATAAACGATATTATAATTAATCTAAGATGTAAAAGTTAAACTTTTTGCAGATGATACATCTCTTTACATAATAGTGGGCGATCCCAAGGTGGCTAGAAATTTGTTAAATAATGATTTTAATACTTTTCAAGTATGGGCTGATAAATGGCTGGTAACTTTTAATCCAAACAAAACAGAAAGTTTACATATAAGTCGTAAAGTTTTGAAACCTGACCATGGTGATCTTTACTTAAATAATAGTGTTATTTCTGAAGTGTCTAGTCACAAACATCTTGATGTTGGATTTCGTCAAATCTTTCATGGCATGTTCATATAAATCACATAATAGAATCTGCTTCAAAACGTCTAAATGTATTAAGAAAATTGAATTTCAAACTTGATAGAAATTCTTTACAAATAATGTATTCATCATATATTAGACCAATTCTGGAATACGCTGACATAGTCTGGGACAATATATCAAATTATCTAAGTGAGAAATTAGAAAGTGTGCAACTAGAGGCAGCCAGAATCGTTACAGGAGGTACCAAATTAGCTAATATAGAACTTCTATATAGAGACACCAAATGGGAAAAACTAGCAGATCGTCGTAAAAAACACAAATTAATACAGTATCATAAAATGGTCATCAAAATATCGCCGAACTATCTATCTTCTCTAGTCCCTTCAAGAATTTCCGACAATACAAGAAGATCCGATTTACATCAGACTGTACAAACACGATCATACTTATATAATGAATCTTTTTTACCTTCTTCAATTCGCCTCTGGAATGAACTACCGCTAAATATTAGAGAAAATTCATCAGTTAAGGTACTAAAAACACATCTGGACAATAACAGTATCAGACATGCACCAAACTATTTTTATACTGGTGATCGCAAAGGTCAAATACTCCATGCTAGACTCCGACTCAAATGTAGCTCATTTAACCAACATTTATTCCACAAAAACCTTTCTGACTCACCTTGTTGTGTTTGTGGCTTTCTGATAGAGGATAACTTTCATTTTTTATTATTTTCGTAACAGACAGGAGTTCTTATCGTATATAATCTTAAAATACAATATTCATGACAATGTAGATGATCTTTTATGGGGTGATCCCACACTTAATGATAGGGAAAATGCAGAAATATTCATTTCCGTGCAGAACTTTATCGTCAACAGCAGCAGATTTTAATTGCTATTGCATATTTAAATTAGTTTTTCTTTACATCACTGAAGTAACTATTTCTATGTGATTCCCTAGGAATCTTTATCAATCAATTTTCTTGTTATTCCTTACTAAGTAACAGCTCGTTGTCAATGTCTTTTACTACCAATCAAATAATGTATAATTACTATTTTTCCATTATTTAAATGATGTTTTGTCCGTCTCATCAATGATGTGTGTCAATGTCCATGTACATTGCTGCAACTGTACTAGATGAGAGGAATTGATATAAGCTTATAGCTTGTTTTCCGATCCTCGTTGTATCTATACTGTATTGTAATGTAGTATGCAAGAGATGAAATAAAATATTGTTTAAACAAATGTGTTGCCGCAAGTTTAAGGAGCAGCTTTACACATAGTTTCGGTTATCCAATGAATTCTTGAATTGCAATCGAGTACATTTTGCATTGTCGGCATCGCCAATTGTCCAATTTAACCTGAGTTCAATCGAACACAAATATATGTTCTCAAACAATCTAAACAAAATAGAAGTTTTATGCTTAAAACACGTTTTTTCTCAATCCTTTACTGTATTGTTTCGGTCTATATCAAAATATAGAAATGTATAATAATATAATAATAACTTCAGACCGAAAATCAACATTCCTGAGACAAATACTATAGTCAATGCAATCCTGGGACATATACTATAATCCATGCATTCCTGAAACACATACTATAGTTCATGCATTCCTGAAACATATACTATAGTCCATGCATTCCTGAAACATATACTATAGTCCGTGCATTCCTGAAACATATATTATTATACCTCTACTTATTTTACACTATACAAAAGTAACCACATAAACAAGCTATTTCCCCTCTAACTGCATGCCAGGGAAATAGTTCGTCTGGAGGGTTGGGATAGTTTTGAAACTATTTCCCTCGAAACTTGCGGGAAATTGAGTGACGTCGTGGGCGGGGCCTGACCGAATATTGACCAATCAGCGCAATCGAATTACGTCGGCAATTTCCGGCCAGCTGAGCCGGTACTTTCTGGACCGACCTTTACCTCGCATTGTTGTTGACAGACGACAACAGAAATGGCGATCCCCAGGTTTTCTGTGTTGGACGAGAGCGAATTGTCGGACATATTGGAGGCAAAAGACAATTGGAACACAACAAAACAGTACAGGCATCCGTTACATTGCTCTCTAGCTACCTCACTAAAAAGGGTTTGGATATCGCGGACATGGAAACGGGCACAGTGGAGAGTTGTGAAGGCGGGCTTCAACACCACTGTGATCCAGGGTAGTTATGGTGGTTGTTCATAAAGTGTCCCAACTGTTGAAAATTTGTTGTCTAATAATATTTAGAATATTGTAAGGGAGTGTTTGTATCAGTATAATAAAACAGTTGAAGGTATATCCCTCATACCCATACTTTAACTGTTAACTATATATAGTCCATGCATTCCTGAAACACATACTATAGTCCATGCATTCCTGAAACACATACTATAGTCCATGCATTCCTTAAACACATACTATAGTCCATGCATTCCTGAAACACATACTTTAGTCCGTGCATTCCTGAAACATATACTTTAGTCCATGCATTACTGNAAACATATACTATAGTCCATGCATTCCTGAAACACATACTTTAGTCCGTGCATTCCTGAAACACATACTATAGTCCATGCATTACTGAAACAAATACTATAGCCCATGCATTCCTTAAACACATACTATAGTCCATGCATTCCTGAAACACATACTATAGTCCATGCATTCCTGAAACACATACTATAGTCCATGCATTCCTGAAACACAAACTTTAGTCCGTGCATTCCTGAAACACATACTATAATCCATGCATTCCTGAAACATATACTATACCCCATGCATTCCTGAAACACATACTATAGCCCATGCATTCCTGAAATACATACTATAGTCCATGCATTCCTGAAACACATACTATAGTCCATGCATTCCTGAAACACATACTATAGTCCATGCATTCCTGAAATACATACTATAGCCCATGCATTCCT
>NW_018408851.1:1117035-1183231 GCF_002113885.1 Mizuhopecten yessoensis | reverse complement strand
CCATGCATTCCTTAAACACATACTATAGTCCATGCATTCCTGAAACATATACTATAGCCCATGCGTTCCTTAAACACATACTATAGTCCATGCATTCCTGAAACAAATACTATAGTCCATGCATTCCTGAAACACATACTATAGTCCATGCATTCCTGAAACACATACTATAGTCCATGCATTCCTGAAACACATACTATAGTCCATGCATTCCTGAAACACATACTATAGTCCATGCATTCCTGAAACACATACTATAGTCCATGCATTCCTGAAACACATACTATAGTCCATGCATTCCTTAAACACATACTAAAGTCCATGCATTCCTGAAACACATACGGTAGTCTGTGCATTCCTGAAACACATACTATAGTCCGTGCATTCCTTAAACACATATGCATTCCTTAAACACATACTATAGTCCATATGCATTCCTGAAACAAATACTATAGTCCATGCATTCCTGAAACAAATACTATAGCCCATGAATTCCTGAAACACATACTATAGTCCGCGCATTCCTGAAACACATACTATAGTCCGTGCATTCCTGAAACACATACTATACTCCGTGCATTCCTTAAACACATACGGTAGTCCATGCATTCCTTAAACACATACTATAGTCCATGCATTACTGAAACAAATACTATAGCCCATGCATTCCTGAATCACATACGGTAGTCCATACATCCCTGAAACACATACTATAATCCGTGCATTCCTTATACACATACGGTAGTCCATGCACTCCTGAAACACATACTAAAGTCCCTGCATTCCTTAAACACATGCGGTAGTCCATGCATGCCTGAAACACATACTAAAGTCCATGCATTCCTTAACCACATACTATAGTCCGTGCAGTCCTTAAACACATACGAGAGGCCTTTCATTCCTTAAACACATACTATAGTCCGTGCATTCCTGAAACACATACGGTAGTCCATGCATTCCTTAAACACATACGGTAGTCCGTGCATTCCTGAAACATATACTATAGTCCATGCATTCCTGAAACACATACGGTAGTCCGTGCATTCCTGAAACACATACTATAGTCCATGCATTCCTTAAACACATACGGTAGTCCGTGCATTCCTGAAACACATACTATAGTCCGTGCATTCCTTAAACACATACGGTAGTCCATGCATTCCTTAAACACATAAGGTAGTCCGTGCATTCCTGAAACATATACTATAGTCCATGCATTCCTGAAACACATACGGTAGTCCATGCATTCCTGATACCATAGTCACAAAAGAAAAGAAACATTGAAAACTTCGCATATATTTTGTACATCATCAACTAGACAAACAGTGGTAATATTGGTATATTGGTTTATAAAGACCTCATGAAAAAATGTACTTGCAAGGTAAGGCTTATAACTGTAATTTAAAAGACTTTATTCTACTAAAGGATTATTGCACTCCATTTACGAATTCCATGGAACATTACTTGCTGTAGAAAATATTCGGGCTCCCGCCCTCTTCAGTTTCATTGGGGAAAACTGTTTCGATTTATATCATGTCCATCGAATGGTTCAAATAATTATGAATCCTTACAATGTACAATTGGACAAAAATATAAATAATCAAAAATGGACATGAGAAATTCAGGAGCTCAGAAAATAACACAATATTCAATGGAATCAGTTAAAAGGTTTGTTTCCCCTTTCGAGACTGTCATGGTTTACATATACTCCGTTTACGTATCAATGTGCAAACAAGAACACCTAGGATTGTCAGGAAATAGTGATAATGGGACCAAAAAAAGAGTCCGCTATCATTTAAACTGTTAACATTCGTCTACTTATAAAAGTGTTTCGAATGCAATACAATTAACAAATATTTCACTCTAAGACGCAAAACTGGTACCATTCTTTACATACACAATTGAATTTTTATCATTTCTACAACATCTATGTGGTTTAGGTTCACAACAATTCCATCACGGTAGATGAGAAAGGACCTGAGCAGGATGTTACGGTAGAATCAACCGTTCCTATTACCTGTAACAGCCCCTTCCAGCAGACATGTCAAATAGGTGTAGAAATGAAGGCATCCACTGACCCAAACGGTAATTAAAGACCCTTGTATTATCATTTCGTATTTCATACATAATGTTTTCTTATCATAGAATGGTGTAACTAGTCATGAAATTGTAATAATATAATTACAATATACGCGTCTTTACTCACAGTATTATCGTTATTTTTTATATATAGCTTGATTTACAATAATCATTGGAAATAAGAAGATTATCAAAATAGTACATGATTATTTAGTTAACGCTTTCTAAAAACAAAGAATTTTAATTTTTGTAGAAAAGAAAGCAAAAAACACAGGTTCTATATATACCTGTATTTGAGAATGATAGGTCCGATTTCCGTTTAAGATCGGTTGGGGATTATAATTTAAGAATATCGTAAGATGAAGGACTAAAAATGATTTCTTTGAAAATTCACAAAGGTACATTTTGATAATTATTTTCTCCTGGGTTTATTTGAACAAATCTGTAAGAGCAAGCCCCCTTGATTAAAATTGGGATATGTAAAACGGCCCAATCGCCCAGGCAGTAAAAGGGACAAGTTGCCGGCCCCATCGGACCCCGGCAGCTAACGGAACAGTAAATTGGCCCAAATCGGCCCCTGGCAGTTAAAAGGCTGAAGGCAACAACACCACAGAAAATGATGACGTTATAATACATTAATTATGTCGTCACAATACCATGTTCCAAAATTGACAACTAACTTCTTAAACTTCCCAGACATTTGCTTCTCTTGAGAAACATCATTGGTTCCTTTTTAATCTTATTTAAACTAAAAAAGTAATCTTGTTTTAGGTTTGTTCTTTATTCTTAAAATTTTCAAACTATTTTATGAATGATTCTAATGGTTCACATCTTGTCATATTTTGAGTTGGCATCTATCTCTGTTTTCAGATGTTTCCACTACCAGTTGTACCTATCAATTAACATGTGATCCTGCTACTCAGACTTACAAAAGTACGATAAAGGTGACAGCTACACGTGACTTCGTTAAGGATGGTGACCAGCGGCACGAGCTTGCCTTCCGTCCTATAAGTAACCCGATTTCTAATCCTATGTGGGACGGTTATTCAGTGAAACCAATACAGGTAATTGTTAAATATTGTATTTTCACGTGATATATCAATTGTAAAAAAAAACACAAACAATAGAATCCATCGAAACTGACCGTTTTTGCGTAGTTACAAATAAAAAGATATTCTTATATTTGTTCAATTTGATGAATGTTTTTTAAAACGAGTCCAGAAGCTAAAAAGAACTAAAGGTCGGACGAGTTTCATAAACATCAAATGAATTTAAATTCTTGGCAAAGGTACATTTTATCACTTAATAAGAAATAATAATTGCCTAAAAAGTGTACTTAAACTATTATCGAGTCTTTCGTGTCGTTATCTTGACCACGAGTAAATTGCCCTACCATGTGACGTCACAGTGGCATCTTAAAATCTCTGAAGTCTTGTATTTTGTTTCATTCTTAAATATCAACATTCCGTATGCTTAGACCCATTGACGAAAAAGACATTAATTTTTGCATAACACAGGTGACCTTATCACTGCATATTGATACACTTCAATGACGAAGCACAGGGGAAACAGCCCTCGATGTAAATTTGTTATGCTTTTATGAATTGAAATTAAATATGATTGGCTTGATTTTTAAGCTAAAATAAGGTATGTAAAGTATATGATAACAATATACGACTTTATTAATTCTACAAATTAAATTTTGAAAATATTTTGTTGTTTTGTTGTCATGCTGTTACCAGGACCCCCAGCGAAATTTTTAAATTTTCCCGTGAAAACATGATGATCACTCTACTGAGTTGCCATCATGTTTAATTGGACAAAAATACCAGTATTTTATTATTTAAGCTCGAATCGGAAAGGTCAAAGTACTTAAAATTTAAATATACGGAATACATTTTTTTTTCAACATTCATGAGGTCATACACTGTAACAGCATTGGCTTTCTGGACGATTCATGGTAAATATGTCCAGAAAGCCAATGAATGTTGAAAAAAATATATACTTTAAGTGTCACAATGGATAACACCAGAACTATTACACAGTAATGGAATACGTATCAATTACGGTTTCAAATTGTCATATGAACCTTTTAACTAATGAATTTCTGCAAATAAATTGATACCGAACCACGTCAATGCGATTACAGGGACCAGGTTAATTATGAAACTAGAATTCGATATTTGTCCGTGTTAAGTAAAATCGCTCACATGAGACACTGATATGTTTTTACTAAAAGGCTTACGATTTAAACCATTGTATTACTTTCAACATTTGTCTGAAGTCGACATGATACGTATGTTCTTTTCCATTTTTACTAAAATATTCAACCCATGTATAAGAAGTCAGAGAATTAATTAATTCGTACAACAATGTAGATAGGTAAACAAATGTTTTCAACATAATTTTATGGAAGAAATATAAAAATCGATAAATGAACCTCTTTTATAATAATACAGTTTTCGTTCAGATACGGTCTATAGATCAGCCTCATGGTAAATGTTCAACAAGTGGAGATCCTCATGTCTACCAGATTGACGGTTCGAGGTAAGCTATGATTTTGATTGCTTGATTCTATACATCTTAAGATGAATGTTCATGATAACAAATAGATCATGGCTAAGTAACATAACTATTCTCTGTTATAAAAGATATTTTTTCTCGTATTATAACTGCTATATGAACGTTCCACTTATATTTTGTTGTCTTATTTCGCATTGTGATCAATTCTTACTTGGATCAAAATCTTATTTGCTAAGCTACGACAAACATGTAATATGAAGTCGTGTTTTACGCTAAAATTGGACAATCAGACATCAAATAATGCGTTCAAATTGAGAAAGATCATTTTGGATTTTTTTCTGTTGAGAAAATCAAGCCAACTCTTGATAATTTACAAATGTGGATTTATTCTCAAAATAAAGAAACAACCACAGGTGTTTTTGGATTAAAAGCAAATATATACTCACTGCCTTTAACCTAGAATTTTGAAGTATTGACCGATTGGCGTAGGGCCATCCGGAAACTTGTAAGCATGATTAGATGTATGAACTATGTGAAAGCGCCGTCGGCGTATACCGTAGAGGCACATGACGTAAGACACCAACTGCGCCGGAAATCGATTGTAGTTTATAATAGTAGTACGAAGTGACAGGAAGCAACTTAGCTGAGGAACGAACGCTGTTTGCTATATCTCACCCGACGAAGGGGGAAACGTTAATGTCCTGCCGCGTTGTACGGTATCATTCTTTCGTAGTTTTGTTTATCCTATGATTCATATAGGATAATAGGTTTGTTAATATATTGACAAATTTTAAAAGTCACTAATTTATCTTTTGACTATGATTAAAAATCCAAGATGGCCACTGCGGCTTCTGATTGGTTAATTGTACGGTAATAGCAAGATCTTATTCAAACTGACTAATGTATGGTTTATCCTAGGGTTTTGTTTTGTCAATACGAAAATTTGTCTTAAGTATTGTCTTAAGTTCAAAGATAACAATTTAAAAAAAAAAAAAATCATAACAGTGCTTCTCATATTCAGAGAAAAAAATGTGCCGCGAACTAAGAACTAATCTGGTTATCTGTAATTGTAGAAACATTGCCGTAAATGAAATCGGAGACTTCATATTCTATAAGAGCCTAGCAAGACCATTCGAGGTAAAGTATTGAAGATATGTTATAAACTTATCGAGAGTATTTTTGTTGAGGAATATGTCGATGTATTTTTTATTTTTTATTAATAAGTTGCAGTTGCATTATATAGAGTATATGGCATCAAACGAGTGATGATTGGTAATGGTTTATATCAAATGTAGTAGATAACATTTGAGAATAAACTTGTTTCGATATAAATCGTTATGGTGTCTCACAAGATGGATATCTCGTTTATCCAATGATCCATATATTAAAAGTAAAACAATACCAAACGTCAGCGATGGGGAGAAATTATATGTAAAGTTGTTTTGATGTCGACAAATAGTATGGCGTCAAGTCATGAGAAGTAATCTAATACTGTAAAAAATAAAAATAAAAATTAGACTGGGATTAAATGAACATGTAGCAGGAATAAAGTGAAATATTCTATGAGGATGTCTGAAATGTATGTAGATAATATATATCAAACATATATAAATGTATTCACTAAACAGTTTAAGATAGGTGTTTTTACTTTAAGTATTTGAGATATTATAGCTACTCATGGATAACTTGATTTAAAATGGGATTAAATAAGTAAGGAAAGTGTTCTAAATGAAGTTATTTCAATTACATTATACATCTTTAAATGCTTCTCCATCACATAAAATATATTTATACAGCCAATCCTCACTTGTTTACATACTCATTTCTTTTTAACTCGTAGGTCCAAATCAGAACATGGGGATGTGGACACTTCAACCCCTGTATCTGCTCTGTTATAGCACGTGAGGGAAATGACGTTGTAGAAGTTGACATGTGCGCTAAACGTTTGAATCAAATTGCTGCACCACATCTTTCCCACTGGCCGTTGGCGGGCACAACAGTTGACAAAGATTCTACAGGGAAACGGTTAGATGTAAGTTTATAACGACAATCTCAAACTAACGCAAACGTTGCATTTAAAGTGGATAGAAATATAATTTATATTCATATGCACGAAATCATATTACGCTTTACACCATTGATTAGTAAATATTATACAATTATGGACTTCTGAATATGATGTGATATGAACCTGAAAAAGTGATATTGACCGAGGCGAAGCCGAGGTTAATATCACTTTTTCAGGTTCATATTACATCATATTTACCAGCACAAAGCCCATAACTGTTTAATGATATGCTTCAACAACAACAAAAATGAAAAAATCAAGGTTCTAAATTTTCCTTTTTTTCTCTCATGTTTTTGCCTCCGTATAAAATTTAGCCAGTGTTGAATCCGACTCTTTAGTTAGAAATCGATATTCACCGGATAACCAGTCTACATGAGTAGGACTGAGGACTTGACACGTGTATGGGATCCGGTCAATGTGATTGCGAGAAACGTTCAAGCATATAATAGATAGTGTTATATACAAATTTTACAATTCCAAGTGTTTCCAAAGACAGAGGTTTTAAATTACGTCGAAGGCAGCCTATGGTCGTTATTCTGACACGAATTACAACCATGAAAGGATTTCATAAAATTGGCCCTAAAATCCATCACAATTTATCACCTTTAATCGCTACAGTAACAAGTTGAAATTTTCATAAATTAAAATATCTGAAAATTCAGCCAATTTTGTCATGCTTTTGTATAGTTTTTTCTCTTTGAAAATATAGGGCACGTGCTTGAACACATTTATGTCAACAGGGAACATTCATGCACTGAATATATATATGTTTGTTCAGGAATGTACACTATTGTTTCTGAGAGAGAAAAGAAATGAAAAATTTACAATATTGACTGAATATTTAAATTTTACTCAGTTATGTAAAATTCTAACTGTTTATCAAGACAACCGGGGAAAACAAGAAACATTTTCATAATATAGTTCGGGTAAATTCAAAATTTGGAAATAAATTATTTCAAAATATGATTAGAATTTGAATTTTATTGGAATACTGAAAAAGGGGGAAAAAGTTCCTTTTAAAAAGCTTTTAGATCACTGTTCCTGGATTGGTGATGACTTCCCTACTTTCCTGGATTTGACAAAAGACACCGTGACAGGTGTTACATGTTTTTCCGGAAGCACCTTATTTCACCTGTGGTGATTTGTGAGGACTGGTGACATTTCCACTTTGTCTGTAACCGGTGATAGACTTTCATTTCTTTGTTTATTGATGCTGTAACAAATATATATATATTTCAAATAAATTGGGTTTTCATCAAAAATACTTTTAACATAAACATTTCACTTTGTGTGATGCTATACAGCCTTATTTTGCAGATCAATTTCCCTTCTGGTGCCCATCTTATAGTACGCGCAGCATCATACAACCCTAATAGAAAAGAGACGGACGGATTTCTGACCCTTAATCTGCAGGTTCCTACAGACGACCTTGGCAAGTCTGTTGGACTTTGTGGAAAATACGATAACAATCAAAACAATGATCTCGTAGGAGCAAATGGATATAAGTATTCCACAAATACGAAAGAAAAGTTTGTCCACACGTGGCTGTAAGTAATTGCAAAATAGGAATCAATTCAATTTGTTTTCACCAGATATATAGTTGATCTTATTACTCTCAATTGTGAAAGCAATAATTGATTCACTTGTTCTGTTTATTGATGATGATATATATTTCAATTTCAACAACATTTATTAACACCAAATTGAATGACAAAATCAGAATTGAAGCCTATACTAATCAACTCCCTTGGTGGCATGTGGACATATTATGAAGTATTTACAGTTTGTTAGTAATTAACATATGTCCTACTGTCAGTTTCATGAGATCCCGATCATATTTAACGTAGGAATTTAAATCGGCAACTTAACCTTTAGAGAAAACAAAAGAAGAAGTCTTTGACCCTAGAACACTGACGTAGAACTGAGTATTTGGGTAACATATCGGATACTTCATCTTTAGAATACTTCCTTTTTGACATGTTTTAATCTTATTGAAGTTATTGCTATTTACTACCATTATTTTAAAGTAACGAACTAGATTTATCACGGCCATCTATTGAAAGTAAAAAAGTAGGTGGTGAACATTTTTAACAGTGTTACAGTACAATGAAAATATATTCCCATACAAATAAACTGTACAATAAAAACCATTTCCAATTGTGTCAAACAAATAGGTCCACAACTATTTTCCGATCATGTCGACCGATTAACTATTACATAACTCCAAGTCAGCGTACACACTTAAAACTTTCTCCGATGAAAACATCAAAGGATATATTCAAGGATTGAAATGCACCACTTTCACATTTATGATGATATGCAGTACAGCCCGCTCAAAATTATTCCATGGTAGAGCATCTTGAAAAATATGTTTGGAGGAAACTGTGTTGCATGCCATTATAATGATAAAAATATGCATTTCATTCTTTGAATTTAAGTTCTAAACAGCAATAATTCTGTTATTTTATCGTTATTTGTAGTCTTATTCGGTTCAAAATACATTTTCAAGAACCTTTTTGACAAATTGGCAGAAAATCCATTTTTGCGTAAACAAGATCGCACAACCTCTATGTTAGTTGAGATATCCAACAGAACACCGAGTATGATAATTAACTTATCATACATGGTAAAATTTTAGTTTATAAGTACATGTAATTACATTGAACATGAAAAAATGATTACCAGGTATGCAAGTATTGATACAATTATTAGATTGAAGACCGCACAGCCCATGCGTTAGTTGATGTTTTCAACTAAACACCGAGTATGTTCCTCGGAAATAACTGATTATTCAGTAATATTACAGGTTTTAATTAATCATTTTGAACATGCAGAATGTGGGGGAATATAAGTAAAGACATTATAAACTTAAACATTTAAATTTCGTCCACGGTTTTCATCGATAAAACAGTTAAGGACATATGAATCAATCCAATCTATTATCTGCATACAATTACAGTGTGAATCCCGGTTCGAGCATGTTTGACCAGAAACCTGCATACTCGCCGTCAGCCGCAATCAACAATACCAACTACTGTCAATGTGACCACCACAGAGCTGACTGCACTAAAACCAAAGCTAACAACCCACTAGCCCATGTAATATACCAGATGTTGTATTGATATAAACGGCACAAACATATCTATATAGATAACGATCCACTAGCACATATAATGTACCAGATGTTTATATATCTATATAGCTTTAGAATGAATGTTAAAAAGGAGCACATATGGAGAAAAACAGGCTTGCTCTTTAAGACATTTTAGTTTTCCAACAGTACTTTTTGTCTATTTTCGCAAAATTGCATGCAAATATGCATCTGTCAATGGCAAAATATTTCTTGTGTGTGTGTGGTATGTATTTAACTGGAATCCAATGAGATGACCATATTACGAACATATGTCGTTATTTTTCTGGACATGTTTTTTTTTTATTCTAAATTCTTTTTATTATCTTCTCCAGTTAGTTTACACAGATTTCAGACACACATTCAGTTGACTTAAAGATGAAACTCTATCACGATGTGTTAATAATTTGATATATTTATCATATTTGACCTATCAATAATAAGGCATTCTCTCTAGGTCACCAACATATACTTCTTTACAATACTTATGCTTCGAAATGATTTAATGAATTGGATCAAAATGTACTTTGTAATTTTTAAATGATAGGTTATTGTGATACAACTGTTACAGCAATGCGGAAACCTAGCATGCACGAATGTCGCGAGCCACGGTGTACACCCGCGTGATCTGGACTATCCTGTAGAGTCTAGGAGCCAGCGTGAGATAAGACAAGGTAATTCAGTGGAAGTCTTGTGTATTGAACTATTAAACATATCTATTTGAACCATACATTATCTATGCAGCATTCAACTGGTGAAACTCGATAGATGGCTGTTACATATAAAACCAATCCCATGTTTTCTTGATATCGGTTTCATTTCTAGTATTTTTATTCCTCATGCTTATGTCATGGAGTATGTAACTTCCTCATTTTAAAAAGAGATAACTTGTGTGACCATAAAATTGTATGCATGGCATAACATTAATACTACAAAACCCCTGTAGTTTGACAATCCAACGGTAAGATGTCTCCTTAAATAACTAAATAAACTATCTTTGCTTGAAAGAAAATGACGTTAAACTTTGACGATAACATATAGTAAGCAAACCTATATATTTCGAGTGTTACATAACTTGCCCTGCTACAGTGTAATAACTCCTGTTGTGTCTTGAATTCACATTTAATAACATCTAAAACAGAGCTGTGCTTTGCTAAATAATCCCAATGTTTTAGTTGGTGCTATCACAACTAAGACACCATTATGCTTCCACTTGCATTGTGACGCAACAAGGGAAGTATTCTCCGGAATCTAAATGTCGATGTTTTAGTCTTCAAATCAGCACAAGAAATGGATGTATTCATGAACGCTTGCAACGAATTTCGGTCATGTGATGAAACAAAATGAATATTATATTTAATCTCAATTAAGGATGATTTCTTTTTAAATTAGCATGCCAGAGGCCTGCTAAAATAAATATATATTTTCTTAAAAAATGATATAAAATGGAAACTTGTAATCGAATATTTACGTATCAATAATATGGTGCTATCAACAGGATAATATCTTTCCGATTATGTTGAACGTTAATCCAGATGAACTTTCATCTACCCAAATGTTGACCTATGATTTACTGTAGTTTACAAGCGCACAATAACGTCGTTCCCGACCCCGAGCGGGATGACGGAAGCCATGGCTATCAAGTCGTGTACGGACGCCATCCGGGGATCCACGCTCTACTCTCGGTGTCAGTCCGTCGTGCTGTCCGAAACTGTTAATTATTACATCGACGCATGCGTAATGGATATGATGGTAATGACTTCAATCTCATATTGTACATATATAGTTGTTAATAAATTAAACCTTTTTATTTATTTAGTGTTTACCTTATGTTCGGGTGGCGCTTTTTTATTCTGCCCGTAAAAAAATTAGGATTACTATTTACAATAAATGCAACTTACCTAATTATGTCCCCCAAAACGGAGTTTGTGTATGCTCCGTTTCTTCTTCTTCTTCTTCTTCTTCTTCTTCTTCTTCTTCTTCTGCCATGTATTTGTCCGACCATTTTCTCAAAAATCGCAAGGCATATGTTGATGACACTTCACATGATTAATAATGGGCATATGTAGTTGTCCATTCAAGGTTTTTTTTCCAGATCTTTGATTTAGCAACCACACGGCACGGAGGCTTCTGATTGGTCGAAATGTATATATTGTTCGATTTTCATGAACATTGGTATATAGGGGTATTAGGGGACTGTGAATTCAACCGCATATGTTTCGCTGCCATATCAACCACACAGCAACCACACGGAGGCTTCTGATTGGTTGAAATTTAGAAATCAGTCTATATTATGAAAATTAATGTATAGGGGTATTTTGGGACTGCAAATTCAACTGCATAGGTTTTGTTGCCAAAGCAACCACACAGAGGCTTCTGATTGGTCGCATTTTAGAAATCAGTCTATTTTATGAAAACTTAGTATGTACATTGTAGGTGTATTCTGGCATTGCGACTATGGGGGCAGTTTGGGAGACTTCTGTAATGGTCCCCCATTACAATTACTACTTGTTGTTTATTTGTTTTTCCAGTTTAAAAATACTTTCCTTCTGATATTAAGCAATCTTTTTTTCAATACATCTTCCATCTGTCTAATTATTCGTACAATATTTTTAATCTAAAATTATCAGTTAAACCCCTTACTGAAAGTATTGAAAATTATATAACTATATAATCTGATTATACATAAAATGTATCTTGTCTAAATATATCATTCATCACAATCCATCTCCATTGCAGTACTCGGACAGTGACGTGTTCAACGTCGCTCATATGAATACTTTCGATTTTGAATGTCAAGACACTGTCCTCCGAAATGTAAGTAACTACGCCAAAGGATCTCATGGCGAGAGAATCCTGCCGCCCGATGTCACCAGTCACGTGTGTCCAAATCAATGTAGCAGACGTGGAACCTGTCACGAAGGCACATGCGTGTGTCACACCGGATATACAGGCAATGATTGCTCAGTTCCAGTAGGTGTCGCCCCAGTCGCCAGCCATATTCGTGGGTATGTGTTTCTCGCAACACTGACATTCTTCTCATAACTAATTCTTAAAGAGGCCAGATAATGATTTTTTTTATATCTTTCCTTTAATATCCTTAGAACAGTGATTATACGGAATACATTTTCATCAACTCTTATTTCATCAACTCTTATTTCAAACCTCAAACTCACATCTGTTGATTAGGCAGTAATTTCCTTGTTCAACCCAATGTATGAAAACCATTGACTACAACAATAAGTATGATAAATGCACGTGTTATATTATACCTGTCAGATCTGTTGTAGACGTCACTATGACACGTGTAGAGCACGTTCCATCGAATATACATTTGTTATGTTGCTACTCTTGTTCATCTAAATATATTATAAATTGAAAAGCACGCAATTGTTTGTTCTTGTCCGCCGAGAAATTAGCTTAATTTAATTTATATTGATGTAACCAGGGACGTATAATGGCTCTATATACTGTCCCTGATGTAACGTAGGTCATTACTTTTTCACTGCCATCGCCAGGAGTCGAACATTGGACATCTGACTTACTAGTCTTACGCTATACCGTATGAGCTCAAAAGAAATTCTCCCTAGCCGAATCGGTAGGAAGCGGCTAATCTTTTACCAGGGTGTTTTTGAAAAACTTTATTTTATTGCCAATATTTTATATGTCAAATTCAGATTACATTTTCACATTTTGTTTGTGTGTATGGTAGTCAAGGAATTATTAAAACAATTATGTGGATACATACAAATTACTTACAAATGCTATGTTATTTAAGGCGTATTGAAATTACAACAATTATCATAATCAGAGTTTCTGCGCTTAATATACCTACGTTCAAATTGTGTATTTTAGTGATGGCCTATGTGACGTGAAAGACCGGCATTGTATGAAAGTCCAGGTGATTGCTCGACACCTCATGGACGGACCGGGACTCAAGTGTCGGTACAAAAAAGCTGAGGTGGGAAACAAACGACAGTCTTCCGCGTAAACCTATAACACACATTAACTACTGTTACAATTTTGCAAAAATAATTTCTGTTTTAATAAGGATACTTTTGAGAATAGAATTGATTAATTAGATATGTCGATACGATATTACAATTACATCATACGTTTTATCTTCGGTATATCCGGTTGGAAAATGTTAAAGTATTTGACACAGAAAGAAATCTCAAGCTTCAGTCAGAAAGTGTGTCTATTGTAAAAGTTGACGCTTGTTACTTTCAAAAGCAACGAGCAAATAACATCGACTTTTAACTATAATGTTCTATATAGTTAAAACCTACTTAGAAATAAAACGTATATGTCATCTAAAAGCGCAGACGATTTGATTATAGAATCACACCTACATAGCGTGGTCGTTATATAACACATAACTTCAGGCATGCGTAATGTTGACTAGGGCACTCAAACTTTTGCTCGTTTTAAGCCATTGATGTACTAGTGAAAAAAATAATTTATTAGTAATCGAAAATGTGAAAGAAGCTGAAGATTTTAAATACATATAACACATATATTGCCTATGTTTGTATATCAGATTGGTAACGGTGTAATATTGTCAATATATAATACACATACATCGCCCTTGTTCGTATACATGTATATCAGATTGGTAACGGTGTAATAAGAGCGAAGCTCTTTAATGGTAACACATGCGTGCGTAAACAGAGTTGCTTCCCCTTTCTACACATTGCCTTTAATTCTTTTCGTCCGGAAGAAGACCTCCAGTGGGGAAAACGGAAGTGTATCCTTGAATCAAAGATAATTGTGGTTTAACACATGCATGAACATCTTCATATAGTGAAAGAAATCTTCATTTATATTACTTTCTTTTAGATAAAACCTTATATACATTCTGAATGAAAAAAAATCGATCAAATACAATGTGATACAAACAGGCATGAAACCATTCGCCACATCTCGGCAGAGTCCGTACCAACATCAATGGCATGAAACTTCGTTCAGAGATTATCATACTATGACGTCACAAACACGTCACATTCCATCGGCCTTCATCAGTTATTTCCGGAAGGATGAAAAATAACTGGAAAATCTTGGAACTGATGTCCGTTGCATTTATCTCTTTGTCGGTGCTTCATGACTTTTTTACTTCTCTTCTTGCCACAGGCACAAAAAGTAAAAAATGCAGATATTTTATGAAGATCAACCAGGCTCTGTTATTTTTTCTACTGGGAGATATCTTCAAAAAGAGCCGGCATTAAACCAATAGGTCAACGTGTACATTTATATTTTCATCGTCTAAAATTCCATCAGCTTTTGATTTCCATTTAATGAGAATATCAACGAATTAATTATTATTTTTTACAAGTCTTGTTATAGTCTTTACATAACTTAGGGTTGCATCACCACCACTCATCAAAGAAACAATGAATAATGTGTTTATGTCGAAATCAACAATAATTTTCAAGACAACCACCACGAATTCAGAGCCCCTTTTTAGCAACGTATTACTTTTTCACACCACATGCCGATTTATAACTAGTTACAGACAGAAACTGTTTATTTTATTTGGCATATCCTTACCTGTCAAACCTCGACGACAGTAAAAAAATAAATGTGAAATTCAATCCGGTGTTTCAGGATGGAAAAGGAATTGAGACTACATCGATATAACGACAATCTCAATTACATCAAAATATTACAATGTTTTTTGGTTTCTTGGTGGGTTTTTTTAACTTACATCTCAATACATTTACTTAGACTTATCGTTAAAAATATAATATGCACTTGTTTTCGAAAGCAACTGCCTAACATTTTTTCCCAACTCATCTTGATAATTCTTTGTGTGCCCTGACTGAAGCACGCAGAGGATTTAATTCGTAATGAATGAGGAAGTCAGAGTATCCGGAGAAAACATGCGTGGTTGGGCAGGTGACCGGGATTGGATCCGGTCATCTTTGTGAAGACGAGCGCGCTATTCACTGCGCCACCCGACCCATCATATACGTTGAGCACAAGAACAATAACTACTTTAGCTTCGACTGGAAGAAAACGGCGTCATTACTGCAAAGATTATATTGTTAATACATTTTTTCTAATCATCTATGATACAAAATTCTCCATACGGGAGACCGGGGCAAGTTCGGACACCCCCGATATTTTTGTTTTTTAGCTTATATTTACAAGTTTGAGGCTCTTAGCAGTTTAGTTGGCTGGGCTTTCACAGGAAAAAAAATGGCGAGGCAAACTCTAATGTACTGAATTACTAAGCAGGAGAAAACAACTTTTGAGAGGCCTATACGGAAAGAAAATCATAATTGTTATGTCGGTCTTAAGTCTCATTAGAGTTCATGTTTTATTGTTATTCCTCGATTAGCCGACTTTAAAAAAAAAGTTTATCTTATCTCATTCTGAAAGCAGTATATCTAATTCTGAAAGCTACGCTGTTTTTAGGCTTTGCCTTTTCATATTATTGTCAATATATACTACACATACATCGCCCTTGTTTGTATATATCAGATTGGTAACGGTGTAATATTACCCTATGGACCGTACATTGATGCCCCAGCCTTCTTAACAAGCTTCCTGGAGGTCGAGTGTAGCCTACCTGAAAGTGCTGTGTTAACAAAAGGTATTTACATTAATCTCGATTTATATAAGGATATAAGGAGTAGATGTAACGAAGCAGTTACTCTAGTTAAGTCAAATAAATGCATAATTCTTTCCAAAATTGAATCAGGGTTTTTAAAGTTAAAAATTTATCGAATCACTCACTTTCGTAAAACTTTCAGTAAAAGAGGAGCACAACTATAACACAATTTATCAGGGCATTCAAAGTAAAACAGTAGTCGGACACCTTACTTTATGTCAAAACAGAAGTGAGAGATCTAACTCAAATTAAGTGTAATCTCTTAAACGTATGGAGGATGGGTTTTCAAATAAGGATCGCAGATGGGATATGTGTATTCTATACTACACAATGCGGTCGGGTTTTTTTTATTTGTTTATCTAATAATCTTTTTAACTTAAGAAAATAATATTGGTATAACGTATGACAGAAGGATATCGATGGCAAATATATAGTACTTAGCTCATATAGAGGGGTGAGGCAAGTTATAATATTTAAAATAAGTGAAAAAACGATATGGTTATTAAAATGGAACAAAATATATCCTCCTTACCTGTGTCATTTGCTAGTTTCTGTTTAATCCTGTTCACAGACAGTGTCCGTGAGGCCTTTGTAGTGTCTGTGGCAAGTGATGGTGTGTTGTACAGCTCAGATCTTACCTTTCTTGTCTACGACGGTTTATGTCAGATCTGTGATATCTCCGGGAAATGCACACTAAAGGTAATGATAATCACAACAATATCACTTCACTTTTAAAATTATTTTCAATTGAAAATTTTGTAAAATCCTTGTAATTTAATATATACGAGATATATTTATATATATGACCAGTATTTACTGAGACGTTTTATACAACAGCAATTGACACTTGTTGTCTGATATTGCAAATCTGATGCGAACATGAAAAAATAAACCTTAAATCAATTAGCATTATTGAAATAACAAAAATAAAAATAGGTTTCTTTAATATAGGGGAACTTCTATTGCAGGGTAAGAACTGTCAGCCCCGATGAGAACTTTTAGCCCTCAGATCGTGCTTTGTTTTCAACAGTGATCCGATCATTTTATACGACAAACAGTTAAAATAATATTATAGTAAAAAGGAAGATGTATTTTTAAACGAGATTGAGATATGAAAACATCCCTTAGATAAAATAAGTCGATAAAGCATATATTGAAAGCATTGCTATGGACAATCCAGAATTTTAAAAAGGCACTTAACTTGATTACAAAGGAAGAGAAGAAAAGTGAAAAAAATAAAACATAAATAAAAATAAACTACATTGAACTACATTCAATGTCACAGGGGTCAAATGTGTCAAATGAATATTGTCAAAGTATTGGCAACAACAAATGACTTCTCAAAAGTCTGAAGTCATGGTATTTGGTATGTAACTTACTTGTCTAATAACTGATTGAATTGTTCCAAACTAACCATTTGGTACATATCGATTTGCTGAGTCAGCGCATACGTTTTCCAGACGAATGAGATGCAGTTAAGGAACTTAAAAAATTAACCAACAGTGACCTACTTTCACTTTCTAGGATAACGCCTGTCTGATTGAAAATGCGTGCCACAGGGTCGGAGAACAGAGCTCTGACGGTGGCTACTGTGACCCCAATACTGACCCGTACTCGTGGACCAGAAGTACTGTCGTCTCCGGTGAGTTTCCATTGTATTTATCTGATAGTGTTTACGATACGTTTTCGTCAGAGATATTTTCTGTTTTTTATTCTTTCACTGATAAACCTTTGTGCTACAAAAAAAGGAAATAGTGACCCTTTCCATTTATCTGCGTAGAGGATTTATTTCTTTAACAGTTTCCTTTATCGTAAGTAACGTATTTTTTGTAGAAACCTTTCATAGCGTACAAAAAGATATTTTGGTTAGCTTGCTCTCACGATAAATAACATGATGAAATAAAATCCACGATTTAGATGTTTTTATTGATATAAATAAACAAAAATCAAATCTGCACAACTTTACGATGCCCTCGTATAAATGTTAACATTAGAATGTATTAATAGGCGTACTTTAATGATAGCTTTTAGTTCATTAACATTTTCTCCGATGGTAACAATTCAAATTTACTTTAAACTTATAAAATATTTTTATGTCAACGCCTTTTTCTAAACAAATCAAATGAAAAACATTTTTAAAAATTCAATAATTAAATAATGTGGTACTAAACAAGTAACCGGTTAGAAGTTTGGCTTACTTTACAGATAAAAAGAAATAGAAAATTCAGTCGTTATCAGTTTTACAAACCTATGCTCGATTGTACTGCAAATCGTTTCCCATATCATTTGCTGTTAGATGACGTTCAGTGTGGTTGACATTGACACTTGTCAGATTTTAAAGGGTATATATTTCGTTTCAATTTTAAGTTTTCTGAAGATAATTTGATTATTCCAATCATGCTTATGAAATTGTTGCTTAATCCACGAATGTTAACCTACAGAGATCAACCACTACACATCGACAGGGTCTGGTTGTCAATGTGGCTTTGACAAGACTAGGTTTGACTGTGCCTGTTGTACCAATAACGGCTGTCAGTGTGGAGATGCTAAACCCCACATATGTACCAGCTGTAATCACTTGGACTCGTGCGCGACTTATCCTGATCTCATTGTCAGAAATTAAAATCATCTTACAAGATATATATGGCAATCTTAAGTATTCTTTCAGTAGACATGTAGATACAGAATTCTACCATGCACTTTATAAAGTTAATAAATGTGCTTAAACGTTCACTTACCATGTGAAAATGATACAGAATTCATTACTCACGATATCTAACATCTACAGGCATGCCATTATACATGTGTATCAACATAGACGTCATAGTACAGCACACATGAGCAAGGATATCATTATCATACCTGAACTAGTAACAGAAGAAATAACGTCTTCATTTGGCGACATCAATACGGAGCCTTAGACAGATCAAAGGTCCAAGATCTAAGATTGCACGTAACTGATAAAATCCCTTTCACCGAAAGATCATAGGGAGTTGGGTGACGATTAGCTGAGAGCTTTCATTGTTACTGTTTATGCAATCCGCACTGCCATCAAATTCACCATTGCGAGGACATTGAAGTTGACAGGATACCAGTTCAGTTTACCAGAAATACATCAATATGTCAGAACCCACAGGTTAATACCAATCAATTTTAATATGAGCTGGAAGTTAACAAGATAGTTTACCGATATAATTGTTACTGTCTCAATCCCTGGCTCGTCGAACGACATCATTTACCAAAGAAACAACTTTAATGAATTCAAGTGAGCTACCACCCAACAAATGTAGTTAGAAAAATAACTGTAAACTAGCCAACTTGAAAGTTATTACAGGGAATATCCTTCTTAAAATCCGTTGTGTGTTTTGAGTCCAGGAACAAGCAGGTCTTGGGGGTTAAACTTGAAGAGATTTGGAACAGTGGACGACATTCAAATGTACCCGTACAGAAAAATAAGACAGACTGGAACTAAACAGGACCCGGTAATTATACCTGTAACATATACCGGGCCAGGCTTGGTCAGCCATAGAAACTCAAGTCACTGGTTTCATGTTATCGTTAATAATTGTTCTATGTAAATTATTATTCAATTCTGGTGATTTTATAATTTTATGTTTCCTTCTTCCTCTTTATCCCCATACATGTCGTCGGTACGTACGATGTATGACTTACATCAGGTCTAGGATAGGCACACTAATCTACATAACAGGAGGTCACGAATTCATTTTTATTTTATTTTCTATTCTTCTGATGTTCTGATAACTCTTACAGTGATATCAGGCTTCTACAAGATGACGTAGTTGGATATCTAAAAGACACAAAACATTGCGGGTCCGCAGATGGGAACACGACGTTAAGCTGAAATTGTTTTCCGGCAAATAAGAGTCTGGTTAAAACTTACAGAAAGTCAGTTACAGTGCATTAGTTATCATTTCTGTTTCCGATTTGCTGATTTTCTTATTGTTCACCATGTGTTTGTTTGTACGAATTACGTTTATCATAAGCTTAGATTTAAACACGTTGGGATATATGACTGGCTTACTGATTTCTTGAGGTAACTAGTTATGCAGAAGGAATGATGAACACTTGGCGGGTTCCCACACATATCCGTCACTGTCTATATCTGTCTGATTAGACCATATGTGTGAAAGAAGATCATTTAGGTCACTAGGTTGGTCTCGATATATATGACTAAATCCCTTTACAGTTTTGAAACGTTAACATATACAGTGACTGATGTTTCTATCATTGAAAGTTTAAATTAGATTATGTCGAAAATCCTGCATCTCTGAATGTAAGAGATATTTATTTCATTTTGGCATCGTGACTTAATGATATTATAAAAATAATCCAAAGTTGGAGTTTTCAAAACTGCTGTCTATTATAAAAATCCAAATGCCTTAGAAACGAATATGATTCCATAAAGAATGTTAAATTATGCTTATCTTCGTAAACTTGTATGTCTGCTTGTATTATCTGTATTCCCTATTCAATGTGTCTGTCTGCTAGATCTGCTCTCAGTAATGAATTTGTATGTCTGCTGGATCTGTTCTCAGTAATGAATTTGTATGTTTGCTAGATCTGCTCTCAGTAATGAATTTGTACGTTTGCTAGATCTGTTCTCAGTAATGAATTTGTATGTTTGGTAGATCTGTTCTCAGTAATGAATTTGTATGTCTGCTGGATCTGTTCTCAGTAATGAATTTGCATGTCTGCTAGATCTGTTATCAGTAATGAATTTGTATGTTTGCTGGATCTGTTCTCAGCAATGAATTTGTATGTTTGCTAGATCTGCTCTCAGTAATGAATTTGTATGTCTGCGGGATCTGTTCTCAGTAATGAATTTGTATGTCTGCTTGATCTGTTCTCAGTAATGAATTTGTATGTTTGCTGGATCTGTTCTCTGTAATGAATTTGTATGTTTGCTAGATCAGTTCTCAGTAATGAATTTGTATGTTTGCTAGATCTGCTCTCAGTAATGAATTTGTATGTCTGCGGGATCTGTTCTCAGTAATGAATTTGTATGTCTGGTAGATCTGTTCTCAGTAATGAATTTGTTTGTCTGCTAGAAGTGTTTTCAGTAATGAATTTGTATGTCTGCTAGATCTGTTCTCTGTAATGAATTTGTATGTTTGCTAGATCAGTTCTCAGTAATGAATTTGTATGTTTGCTAGATTTGTTCTCAGTAATGAATTTGTATGTCTGCTAGATCTGTTCTCAGGAATGAATTTGTATGTCTGCTGGATCTGTTCTCAGTAATGAATTTGCATGTCTGCTAGATCTGTTCTCAGTAATGAATTTGTAAGTCTGCTAGATCTGTTCTCAGTAATGAATTTGTAAGTCTGCTAGATCTGTTCTCAGTAATGAATTTGTATGTTTGCTGGTTCTGTTCTCAGTAATGAATTTGTATGTCTGCTAGATCTGTTCTCAGTAATGGATTTGTATGTTTGCTGGATCTGTTCTCAGTAATGAATTTTTATGTCTGGTAGATCTGTTCTCAGTAATGAATTTGTTTGTCTGCTAGAAGTGTTTTCAGTAATGAATTTGTATGTCTGCTAGATCTGTTCTCAGTAATGAATTTGTAAGTCTGCTAGATCTGTTCTCAGTAATGAATTTGTATGTTTGCTGGTTCTGTTCTCAGTAATGAATTTGTATGTCTGCTAGATCTGTTCTCAGTTATGAATTTGTATGTATGCTAGATTTTGTTTCAACAGTTAACGTGTGTTAATGCTTGATCTGTTTTACAAAAATTAAACATGTATGTCTGCTAGATCTGTTTAAACAAATTAATATGTATGTTTTCCCTTATTAATTGTGTGTGTCTGCTAGATATGTATCACTAATAGATGTTTATGTCTTCTTTTTCTGATTTTATTCATGAATGTGTATGTCTGCTCGATCTGTATTCATCAATGACTTTGTATGTCTGCTCGATCTGTATTCATCAATGAATGTGTATGTCTGCTCGATCTGTATTCATCAATGACTTTGTATGTCTGCTAGTTTTTTTACACTATTGGATGTTTATGTCTGCTAGATTTTTTCACGATTGGATGTGTATGTCTGCTAGACATCATTTGTTTTCACTTTTGAATGTGTATGTCTCCTATATCTGTTATCAGTATTGAATGTGTATATCTGCTATATATGTTTTTACTATTTGATATGTTTGTCAATTAGGTCTGTTTCCATAAGTGAATGCATTTGGAAAAGTTAATTAAATTGCAATATATATATATCTAAAATTTATATCAAATCTTATTTTGAAAATAAAATGAGCTAAAGGTTATTTCATTATGCTAGAGACATCTTTTCAAAGGCGTCTTATACTTATAATGATGTATGGGGAGATATTAGTCGATATAAACATGTTGTTAATAAAAATATTATATTCGAATTAATCGATCTTTTGCTGAGTATGCGTTTGCGTAAATATTGCATATCTCTTTTACAGTTCCAAATCCATTTAAAGGGAAATATTGCGGTTCTCTTTGACAGTTCCAAAACCGTTGAATTGAATTGAATAGTTCCGTTTCTGCTATAAAGAAGGTATTCATCTGTTTACGATTCTGTAAAGATAGTTCGGTTTTCGTTGGCGTATTTATCTGCTAATTATACAAGTGAAAGTTTTGTAAACATTCGAAAATGGCTCAACACAAAAGGACAACTTTAAGAAAATAAGAATAACCACTACCTTGACCTCAACATGAATCACATCGTGACCGACAGATGAAAGATCGAAAGTAATATCATTAGTTTTGAAATGGTTCAAAGACTAGGGGCGCTTCGGGTCATTTCCCGCCTCATCGGGGGTTTTGAATTAGTTGTTCTATTCGTAATCTGGAAAAAATGAAGTACACAAATATAAAATATAAAATTCATTCGATAACTGATTTAGGAGATAAGGCCTAACAAAGATAGACATAATACCGCATTTTTGCAACAAAATGCGCGAATATCGTCTTTTGTGCATAATCAGGTTGAAAATTTACCATTTTCAAGGAAATAAACTAAACACTCTTCAATTTTTGAAAGCCTCCGCATGCAACAAAAAAATAAATATTTTACACGCTTAAACATTGTCATACCAATGTTAATTTGTAGAAAGGATTTTTTGTTTGTCACTTGCGGCATGCATTTCTGCATGCTAACTGTCCAAAAACACCATATTTCTGCATAGCAGCGCAACTTTGTTGCTACGGTAGGGTATCTACGCATGCGCATTGGAAAATATGTGCATCAAGAAAGGTAGCCCTAATTTACCAATATGATGTTTATAACAGAAATTGGTAAGTAAATTCAAGTTGTACTTTTTATGAGGCCAAAGATGGCCCGTAACAAAAGTCCTTTCCTTCATCATAAATGACACCAACAATGATGTTTTCCGTAAACCCAGGAATATATGTAAGTCAAGGGCTATCTTCTTTTTGAATGCTTATAGGCTGACCTTGAACTCTCGCGCGACATTCAGCTACAATGTAGTACACCTGTTCCTATGGTCAGGTCATTCTGGTACACGTCTTATCGAGCTCTAATTCCTATTTAGAGCAGCCATACAGCACATGATGTGTGATACGTTACTCCTTATAGGTAACAAATGTAAAATCAAAATAACTTCGTGGCTTCGAACGACACCCCCTTGTCAAAAGGATTTTTTATTCGTTGATTACAATGGAAAAAGGCAACGTCAGTCCACGCTGAAATGGATAAGTGGAGCTATTTTTATTTTGACAAACAAGGAGAGTGTTGGAACTCGTAGCAGTATAAAACAATCAATTTAACACCATGCATATACCACTAAGGTTATATTAAGCTCTAGGAAAGTATGATAGAAAATCTTTTTTTGGCTTTTTTTATGTACGGTCGATGTCATACCTAGTGTTTTGCCTTGCATGTAGTGTAACAAGATTGTCCTAACTATTGTCAGCACCTTACGATGTTCTATCAAAGTTTTACTTCATACACAAACAATGTATGCATAAAACGTGTCATAACGTCTCAATGCCGACAGGTTCCTTGGTCAAGCTTTTGAAACGGTGCGGCACGTTTAATAAGTACATTGTTCGTATATTATTAAGTTAAACTTTTATATAACATATTTCCAAAGTGATGAATCTTATTGAAAACCTTACAATGTGTTGATAAACTGAAACTGACTAAATAGAATGTGTATCGATGAAGATGTACGATAGTGGGGCATTTTTTAACGGATTGATAACCTGTACTAAAAATAATCCGTAAATGACGATGAAAAATATAATGTTAGGTTTTCGACTGTGTTCACCTGTATCAAGAAAATGATATACAATGAAATAAGTCTAGATATCACAATTGATCACAATTTTATTATGTTACTAGTGATATTGTTTTCTGTTTCGACAAATGATTAAAGGTCCGCAAAGACACATATAATATGTTCTAAAAATTGTTTAAGAAAGTAAAAAATGTAAAGAAAATGTAACCATGTTGTTTTTAATTTAAATGGAAAATGAAATGTCAAGTATCATAGGTGTTTATATCAACTTTTAAAAAACTAGCTAATTAAAAAAAAAAGTTTCAAAAGGATAAGAGGAAAAAGGCCGAAAAAATGAAATCCCGTCGAACATCAATTTCTTGACTAAGTGACAGGTCGTTTTTACACAGAGACAGAGGGACGCTTAATCACTGCGTGATTAAAGAGTTAAATCCTTTTATAAACGTAATGACCTAATAGTACGGTTACACATAGGTATTCAAAGTTTGTTTGATCATAGTAACAACAATTAGGTTATAAAGGTATTCAGCGTTTGATTGAACAACGTGACAACAGCTAAATGTTAAATATTTTAGGAATGTTTTTTAACAACAATGACAACAGTTAATTAATCAAGGTTTTAAGCGTTTGTATGACCACAGTGACATCAGTTAATTAATCAAGGTTTTAAGCGTTTGTTTGACCACAGTGACATCAGTTAATTAATGAAGGTGTTAAGCGTGTGTATGACCACAGTGACATCAGTACGATTCTGAATGTATTAAACTTCATTTCAACAACAGTGACAGCAATTACGTTTTAATAGTATTCCGCGTTATTTTTAACCACCGCGACATCAGTACGATGATGAAGGTATTAAACATAAATATATTCAGCGTTGTTTGGAGCACATTGACAACATGACGCTATTGAGAGTTCTAGCTCCATCGATGAGCCAGTAAAGGACGTAACAGCTATATCAGATGGTCCATTCAGAGTAGTGGTTTTGGGGGGTTTATGTATCAATTACAAACAAATCTTTTAGGTGCAGTCATATATACGTTCATCTGTTAAACGTTTGGTAGACAACAGTGACAACAGTTTGGTTTCGAAGGTATTCAGCCTTTCTTTCCATACCATTCTTTACACGCTCGTCGTCCCCAAAGAAAACAGCACCAACAAAATATTAGTGTACCGCAAACCGATACACACTGATCAAAAAAGTTGGCTTTCAATTCTCACCATCCACTACACCAAAAGCTTGGAGTCGTAATCACCCTCCTCGACAGTTGCAACAACATCATCATCACAGAGCAGGACGATAGACACAGGGAAGAACAGCACATAAAAGACGCACTCAACCGTTGTGGCTACCCCGACTGGTCAATTAACGAAGTGAAAAGAGCTGTAAGAGAAAACCGAGACAGAAGAAAAGAAATGAGAGTCAAACCAAATGCAAAGGCTGGGTCACAATACCTATGTGAAGGGGACATCTGAGTCGTTTGCCCATGAAACACAATGAGACATCTGACAACACTCAGACAGTTACTGATGCACCCAAAAGACAAGACTGTCATTTTAAACAAAACAGGAGTTGTATATCAATTTCCATGCAAAAGCATTGTCAGTAGTAATACATACGAGAATCTAGGAGGAAATTTGGTACACGTCTAAAAAAAGCAAAAGAATGTAGAAAAAATGAGCAACATCACGTTTACTACAGAAGATCCACACGAAAAACATCTGCTACCCAGTACAATAAACCGGCATTAACAGATCACGCTTACACACACAATCACATCGTCGATGGGAACAATGCCAAAATAGGACCCGATACTGACATAACGGGGGAGGGGGCTAGATCTACACCTTACATGTAACCTATCTGATGCAGTACGTATACGCTCCCTGTCGAAAGGCGAAACGTCCCGGGTCGAATGACTTAAAAATATACAACTTCGTCACATCGTCGTTCCAGGTTTAGCATACAAATAGCTCACTCAGTCTTAGCTTGACCAAAGGGACCAGTCGGTCTTGAAACGTTGCGACACGTTTAATATTTACATTGTTTGTGTATAAAATAAAGCTTTGATATATTGAGCCTTTGTTTAACCGCTATGACAATAGACAGATATGAAAGTATTCAGCGTTTGTTTGACCACAGTGACAACAGAACTGGATGAACGTATTAGGCGTATGTTTGACCACAGTGACAACAGAACAGGTATGTAGGTATTAAGCGTTGTTTGATCACAGTGACAACAGAACAGGTATGAAAGTATTCAGCGTTTGTTTGATCACAGTGACAACAGAAAAGGTATGAATTCAGCGTTCGTTTGACCAAAGTGACAACAGAACATGTATGAAGTATTCAGCGTTGCTTTATCAGAACGACAACAGTACTGGATGAACGTATTCGCCGTATGTTTGACCACAGTGACAACAGAACAGGTATGTAGGTATTCAGCGTTGCCTGATCACAGTGACAACGGTACTGGATGAACGTATTCGCCGTATGTTTGACCACAGTAACAACAGAACAGGTATGGAGTATTCAGCGTTGCTTGATCACAGTGACAACAGTACTGGATGATCGTATTCGCCGTATGTTTGACCACAGTGACAACAGAACAGGTATGAAGTATTCAGCGTTGCCTGATCACAGTGACAACAGAATAGGTATGTAGGTATTTAGCGTTTGTTTGACCAAAGTGACAACAGGACAGGTATGTAGGTATTCAGCGTTACTTGATCACAGTAACAACAGTACTGGATGAACGTATTCGCCGTATGTTTGACCACAGTGACAACAGAACAGGTATGAAGTATTCAGCGTTTATTTGACCACAGTGACAATAGAACAGGTAAGAAGTATTCAGCGTTACTTGATCACATTGACAACAGTACTGAATGAACGTATTAGGCGTATGTTTGACCACAGTGACAACAGAACAGGTATGAAAGTATTCAGCGTTTGTTTGATCACAGTAACAACAGAGCAGGTATGAATATTTGTATGGTTTGTTTGACCACAGTGACAACATAACAGCTTATTAGGTATTCAGCGTTCGTTTGACCACAGTGACAATAGAACAGGTATGAACAACAGAGCAGGTATGAATATTTGTATGGTTTGTTTGACCACATAGGTATTCAGCGTTGCTTGATCACAATGACAACAGTACTGGATGAACGTATTCGCCGTATGTTTGACCACAGTGACAACAGAACAGGTATGAAGTTTTCAGCGTTGCTTGATCACAGTGACAACAGTACTTGATGACCGTATTCGCCGATGTTTAACCACAGTGACAACATAACAGGTATGAAGTATTCAGCGTTGCTTGATTACAGTGACAACAGTACTTGATGAACGTATTCGCCGATGTTTAACCACAGTGACAACAGTACAGGTATGAAGTATTCAGCGTTGCCTGATCACAGTGACAACAGAACAGGTATGTAGGTATTCAGCGTTGCTTGATCACAATGACAACAGTACTGGATGAACGTATTCGCCGTATGTTTGATCACAGTGACAACAGAACCGGAATGAAGTATTCAGCGTTTGTTTGACCAAAGTGACAACAGAACAGGTATGTAGGTATTCAGCGTTGCTTGATCACAGTGACAACAGTACTGGATGAACGTATTCGCCGTATGCTTGATCACAGTGACAACAGAACCGGAATGAAGTATTCAGCGTTTGTTTGACCAAAGTGCCAACAGAACAGGTATGTAGGTATTCAGCGTTGCTTGATCACAATGACAACAGTGCTGGATGAACGTATTCGCCGTATGTTTGACCGCAGTGACAACAGAACAGGTATGAAGTATTCAGCATTGCTTGATCTCAGTGACAACAGTACTGGATGAACGTATTCGGGGTATGTTTGACCACAGTGACAACAGAACAGGTATGAAGCGTTGCTTGATCTCAGTGACAACAGTACTTGATGAACGTATTCGGGGTATGTTTGACCACAGTGACAACACACAGGTATGAAGTATTCAGCATTGCTTGATCTCAGTGACAACAGTACTTGATGAGCGTATTCGGGGTATGTTTGACCACAGTGACAACACACAGGTATGAAGAATTCAGCATTGCTTGGTCACAGCGATAACAGTCCTGGATGAACGTATTCGCCGATGTTTGCCCACAGTGACAACAGAACAGGTATGTAGGTATTCAGCGTTGCATGATCACAGTGACACCAGTATTGGATGAACGTATTCGCCGTATGTTTGACCACAGTGACAACACACAGGTATGAAGTATTCAGCATTGCTTGGTCACAGCGATAACAGTACTGGATGAACGTATTCGCCGATGTTTGACCACAGTGACAACAGAACAGGTGGTACTGGATGAACGTATTCGCCGTTTGTTTGACCACAGTGACAACATAACAGGTATGAAGTATTCTGTTTGACCACAGTGACAACAGAACAGATATGAAGTACTCAGCGTTACTTTATCAAAGTGACAACAGTACTGGATGAACGAATTCGCGGTATGTTTGACAACAGTGACAACAGAACAGGTATGTAGGTAGTAAGCGTTGTTTGATCGCAGTGACAACAGTACTGGATGAACGAATTAGCCGTATGTTTGACCACAGTGACAACGTTACAGGTATGAAATATTCAGCGTTGCTTGATCACAGTGACAACAGTACTGGATGAACGAATTCGCCGTATGTTTGACAACAGTGACAACAGAACAGGTATGAAGTACTCAGCGTTACTTTATCAAAGTTACAACAGTACTGGATGAACGTATTCGCCGTATGTTTGACCACAGTGACAACAGAACAGGTATGAAGTATTCAGCGTTTATTTGACCACAGTGACAATAGAACAGGTATGAAGTATTCGGAGTTACTTCATCACATTGACAACAGTACCGGATGAACATATTAGGCGTATGTTTGACCACAGTGACAACAGAACAGGTATGAAAGTATTCAGCGTTTGTTTGATCACAGTAACAACAGAACAGGTATGAATATTTGTATGGTTTGTTTGACCACAGTGACAACATAACAGCTAATTAGGTATTCAGCGTTTGTTTGACCAAAGTGACAACAGAACAGGTATGAAGTATTCAGCGTTGCCTGATCACAATGACAACAGTACTGGATGAACGTATTCGCCGTATATTTGACCACAGTGACAACAGAACAGGTATGAATATTTGTATGGTTTGTTTGACCACAGTGACAACACAAAAGGGTATGAAATATTCAGCGTTGCTTGATCTCAATGACAACAGTACTGGATGAACGTATTCGGGGTATGTTTGACCACAGTGACAACACAAAAGGTATGTAGGTAATCAGCGTTTGTTTGACCAAAGTGACAACAGAACAGGTATGAAGTATTCAGCGTTGCCTGATCACAGTGACAACAGTACTGGATGAACGTATTCGGTGTCTGTTTGACCACAGTGACAACATAACAGGTATGTAGGTATTCAGCGTTTGTTTGATCACAGTGACAACACTACAGGTATGTAGAAATTCATCGTTTGTTTGACCACAGTGACAACAAAACAGGTATGAAGTATTCAGCATTGCTTGATCACATTGACAACAGTACTGGATGAACGTATTAGGCGTATGTTTGACCACAGTGACAACATAACAGGTATGTAGGTATTCAGCGTTTGTTTGACCACAGTGACAACAGAACAGGTATGAAGTTTTCAGCGTTGCTTGATCACAGTGACAACAGTACTGGATGAACGCATTCGCCGTATGTTTGACCACAGTGACAAAAGAACAGGTATGAAGGTATTCCGAATTTATTTTACAACTGGTTTTGAGTAATTGTTTTACCGAAGGGACAATGGTACAGTTCTTAGTATGATTATATTACAGCCACTAGCAGACATTTGTTTTATATATATTCTTTTTAATGACAGTCATTTGTTTGATAAAAATAGTCGAGAGTCCCGATTAGATGCATTATTTGCTGTTATGATATATACAACAGTCGCAGAAGGGTTTTTTTACGACTATACACATAAAGGTATGTATCATTTACACTTGGCAAATATTCCTTTTGGTAGATAAAGAATAAGGACAAATGTGGCAAAGTTCACAAAGTGCGCTCTTATCTTCATGGTTAAATATCTGATGTGAGGAGGGCATGCACGTAACTGCCTTCCAGGATGGTGATTTCGACGGTTGTGTTCTGTCTTGTGGCAAGTAAGTGGGCTTTCTGCTTTAATGTTTTATTTTTGTTGTTGATGTTGGTGGGTTTTTTTTCAGATATTTTAGTTTCATGCGAAATAGTCTCATGACGTTTATCGAATTGGAAATATTGCTCAAGGACGTTCCAGTTTGTTATATTTTGTTAGTCAATTTCCATTAAAGTTAAAGCATAATGTAACATGTTCCCACTCTTACAGTTAGTAATCTACTGCCAAATCTTGGTCATTCTTATGTAAATAATAATTTATTGAACACGCCAACAAAATTATAACCAGCATAAATGCGTTCTTTCTCTTTGGCCTACCCATTCCGTTGGTTTTACTGATTTTACATTTGTGGTGTTGGTTTGTGATTGTTTTTACAGTAATCACAAACTATAAACACATAAAATATAATCTTTGTACCATAAATGAATTATAGGTTATATCAACGCCACATTCATTTATTTTCTATTTAAACCATAGTCGCCGCATGTTCAGCTGATGAATGCACTTCTTACATTATTATATCTGAGCAACATAGAAGTACCTTATCCGTGCCAGAAGGGAATGATAAACTCATCTGCGATAGAGCATTACCGAGCGATTGGTACCGATTTACAAATGGCGATATGCCAACGTCTTGTGTGCCAACTTTTCATTGTGGGACTCAGGTTCCTATATGGTTAAACGGTCAGCTACCAACAGTCCAAGGCAGCACTGCCGTTCTACAGGCATGTTACAACTACGGCAAAGGCGTTGATCCCACCCCGTACGGAGGATCAGCTTGCTGTCACGTATCTCAACAAATACAAGTGAAGAACTGTGGGAGTTATAACGTGTATCACCTCGCAAGAACCAGGGCGTGTAACATGGCCTATTGTGCCGGTGAGGTATTGTTCTATTGTATCATGTAATTATACCCTGTTTTAGATCGTGTTTGTAATCAGGACGTACATTGAAATTGAGAACTTGGATTGAGTTAGATGAGAATGTTTATTTTCCTTCAATACACTTGAACATAACATATATAAGCATATATACAAGTGCGTTCATGATAGGTTAGTTAATAAAGATTATTACTGTAAAACCAGTTAGATACAAACATAAACCAATTATCAAAGTAATCTATGACTTAAACGCCAAATTAAACTTAGTTACAGTACTCTTGTATATAGAGATGTAAGATATAAGGCAGACTTTTATTAAATATCATTTATATATATCATGCCTGGCAGCATAAAAACTCGAATAAAGAAAAACTTTTTCATTCACGTTTAACTGTTTAACGTTATGTATTTCAGGCCATGCCCAAGTCTGTCCTATTGGACAATCTAACATAGGCTCGCCTAATTGTACGGGTAAGTTTTCATGTATAACCCGATTTTATTTCCAATTTAGAATTACTGACAATTACCAGAACACTATTGCATGATCAGATATTTAGATAAGAGTGTCTGGACAAAGATTTTGGTTATCTTAAACACTTCTCCGTTCCGCAATTAACCTTGACAGAAAACTGAAAGTTGTTGTGAATTCCATTTGCTTAGCTAAAGTGTGGATGAGAACGCACGTTACCTGTGTCCTCACAATAGACCCGAACGGGAAGTATCCATCATTAGTGTATAGCCTGTGCTACGGCTCCAACATGACAAATCGGCTCACAGTCCTGAGACATTCCATCATCAAACAGGGATTTGTAGGTTATATAACCACAGTTCACATATCATTTAAGAAATGTAGACAGGCCCGTTACACCGCCATGGAAATTTTCACAAGAACTTTTCTTTTTTTGTTTTAAAGAGCTCTACCCCAAAATGACGCATTCTCCCGTTATCGATCAACCCTACGTCGATTCCAACGGGATTAAATGTTTTTCCTGTGACTGCAAGGGTGCTGTAAAGTTTCCATGCCATATCCCTTACCCAAAGGGAGTGCCGAATGTAGCCTTTGAGGTAACATGGACAGTAGACGGAGTTCCTATCAGGCGACCCGGAACACAAGTACCTGTTAAGCAGACTCTGACTGGCGATGATAGAGACGCTACACTGGACGAAATGTATATGCAAGGGCACTTAGACACTGAAGTATGAACTATTTCAGTTAAATAGGAGTTAATTATTTGGGTCAGATTTACCTGCATTTTCCAGGGACAACAAACTTGTAAAAATCGAATGAGGTCAGGCATTATATGAGGTCTCAAAACCAATTAGCAGACATGGAAGTAGTATTTGTATTATATCGTGTTGTTGCACGTTATGTTACACTATCAGTGTTACCATACATTCTAAGTTGTCACAATAACAAGATCTCAATCCTATTGTATTGTATCGTGTTGTTGCACGTTATGTTACACTATCAGTCTTACCATACAATCTAAGTTGTCACAATAACAAGATCTCAATCCTATTGTATTATATCATGTTGTTGCACGTTATGTTACACTATCAATCTTACCATACATTCTAAGTTGTCACAATAATAAGATCTCAATCCTATTGTACTATATTATGTTGTTGCATGTTATGTTACACTATCAGTCTTACCATACATTCTAAGTTGTCACAATAATAAGATCTCAATCCTATTGTATTATATCATGTTGTTGCACGTTATGTTACACTATCAGTGTTACCATACATTCTAAGTTGTCACAATAATAAGATCTCACTCCTTTTGTATTGTATCGTGTTGTTCCACGTTATGTTACACTATCAGTGTTACCATACATTCTAAGTTGTCACAATAATAAGATCTCACTCCTTTTGTATTGTATCGTGTTGTTCCACGCTATGTTACACTATCAGTGTTACCATACAATCTAAGTTGTCGCAATAATAAGATCTCAATCCTATTGTATTATATCATGTTGTTGCACGTTATGTTACACTATCCGTCTTACCATACATTCTAAGTTGTCACAAAAATAAGATATCAGTCCTATTGTATTGTATCGTGTTGTTGCCCGTTATGTTACACTATCAGTGTTACCATACAATCTAAGTTGTCACAATAATAAGATCTCAATCCTATTGTATTGTATCGTGTTGTTGCATGTTATGTTACACTATCAGTGTTACCATACAATCTAAGTTGTCACAATAATAAGATCTCACTCCTATTGTATTATATCGTGTTGTTGCACGTTATGTTACACCATCAGTCTTACCATACATTCTAAGTTGTCACAATAATAAGATCTCAATCCTATTGTATTATATCGTTTATCACATCCTACGACAATACTTTTTTGTACACATACATGTAACCTATTCCTTTGTTTTCTATCATTTTTGTAGCTCCAGTGTGAAGTTCGATCGTATTATACCAACAACAACCATGGGCCTAGGAGTGACACGCTTAGAAGTAACAGTTTCTGGGTTGGATTACGGGTAAGCACTTGTATAAAGAGTAAAAACTATTTATAAATTTTGAAATAAAGAAAATTAAATTTATCCTGTTCTTGTTACAGTAATTTGTGCCTACTGACAACTCATTTATGCTACTTTACGCAGGTAGAAACTTACATCTAATTGATTTAGAATTCAATAAGCTTGATTTGGAAGTTATCGATGTTTTGCCATATATTGATATAGGATGGTTTTAGAATTGTATTGATTAATCTTCTTATACTAAAGAATATATTTGAACTGTTTCTCATAGGTTGCTATACTTTCTGAACCAGCACAAATGACCAAAATTATTGTTATCAGTTCGGCTTCTAAACATTAACAGCTACTTAACGTTTAAATAAATTGGACTTTAAAAAATTGGACTTAATATATTCAGATGAAAAGTCATTGAATATTTGAATACATACTCAACCCCAATACTCAACTGCTCTCTGCACCCCTGAAATATGTGATACCAAATTAAAAGGTAAGCGGCTAGATATTTGATTGGTCTCAGATATAAACAAAAACCTAAGAAATCGTGAAGCTGCTACTTGTCTTGTGAATAAAACCGAGGAGCGGACACCAAACTTCAAAGCCAGTCAATTTCACTGTTACGCGCCCAATAGATTATGAGAAATGATAATTATGAAAACTCCAACTAGTTTTCTCGTCTCATCCACATGGTACACACTGAGCGATCGCCATGACATATTACAGGGTTGCAGAGAACGAAAGTGAGAGTATTAAGGAGGATTATACACTATGAAGTCTATAAGGTATGAAGAAAATGATTAAAAAAAACACATAACGGTTGCATTTCCACAACATAAAACTAAGGTTACATTCAGAAAGATAAGGGAGTTATTAAGGCAAAATACCGAAGAATGTAATAAGAACAGCGAGACTCCGGAAAGACGTCAGTAATTTGGGTTACCGAAAGTGTCACATTGTCAAATATCCGTGTCTGTTTCAGAAATACAACAATTCCGTCATAGTGGATGAGAAAGGAAACGAACAGGAGATCACCATAGAATCGACCGTTCCTATCCCATGCAACAGCCCCGTCCTGAGCACTTGTTCTTTTCAAATAGAAATGAACTCTACTTTAGACCCAAACGGTAACAGACTATCTATTTTATTTATGAATGGATTTTCATCAACATTGGTGTGAGTGTATATGTTGCCATTACCCAAAGAAAGTTTGTAGATGACTTGAATGTTAAGTTTGTTGACGGGATCACGATTAATTCTTTAATTCGGATTACTTTTTATGTTCTGGACATTGTTTTTACTATGTTATCTAAGTTTCACAAGATTTGTTAGCCTTGTTAATTTATATTTGACCATTTATATTTATGTCATTGTCAAATTTAAAGATTTTGGAATCATTGTTCCTTAATGAAAGGGGCTACTTCGTCCATATTTATTTCGGGCATACATTTAAGACACCGGGAAATATTGACTCCACGGATTTTGCTATTAAAATTTTCAAGAAAAGGATTTTTATGAAAGTTTTATGTAAAGATCAACGTAAACCCATCTTCAATCGTTAAAGTCCAATTAATATAGACGGGTGAAAACTGTAAGCAAGACATTATTACTGCTATTTTGTTCATAGCCTGACTTTTCCCCCAACGTTTTACGTAGATGTGTCGACAAGTGCTTGTGTCTACGAACTGAAATGCGACCCAACCACCCACAAGTACTCAACCACTATCAAGGTCATAGCTACACGTGATTTTGTAAAAGATGGTGACCAGCAGCACGTGCTAGCCTTCCGTCCACTATATCGATTCAATACGATGTGGTACGGCTACAATGTTTCTCCAATCCAGGTAATTCCGCATGCAGATGTGTTCAACTTTTTTCTCCAATTAATACAAACATAAATGGATTATCCAATCAATACTTACTGTAAAGCTCAGCTCATTATTGTATAACTGACGTAAGGTAAAGTAGAACTCAACTCAATATTTTATTGCTCTCGTTAGATAAAGTTAGGCCTAAATCAATGCTCTATTACTGAACTCTGGTAAAGATCAAATTGATATATTGTTGTGGCTGATCTTATTTATAAGATGCACATATAGGTAGCCGCTAATGATTCCATATGATAACATGTTATACCTCTATTACACATATTGCAGAAACGAAAGTATAACTTTGCTTTTGTTATTATTTTTTAATATAGATAAGATCAAAGGATAGACCTCACGGAATTTGCACTGCTTTGGGAGATCCCCATGTGACCCAAATAGACAATAACAGGTGAGTTGGCATATTTCCAAAATGTTATAAATTATGCTGTAAAGTATCGAAATGTTGACCACACAATTCCTGATCATTTTGCATATAAACACATCTTTTTATTTCCCCTTTTTAAAAAGACGCCAAAAACAACAGTTCAGCTGTGGTAAATCAAATTTAAGACATTAATAATACTCAAAATACATTGCTTCAGGTAATGGTGAAAATTATCTCTTTAATTTTAATGAGAATGGAAAAATGGGAATGATTACTGCATGTAACGTAACTGAAATGTAAACTAATTGTAATAACAGTACGAATGTAATCCCTGGTATTAGTTCATGTAATTTACATACAAAATTTAGATACGAAATTGAACATCTCATTCTCCTTCCCTTTTTTCTCGTCCCTCTCATTTCTTACGCCTCTATCATCTTCTTTCTTCCTCTTAAACAGTATAGTATACTTCATTTATCAAGTCCAACAAGTTCAACAAGTTCAAACTGTTTTTGTTTTTCTTTGTTCCATACCAACAATGTATACATGAAACATTATTCAATGAGATTTGGTTAATTTGTTGATGGAGTTACGAAGTATCTGAAAATATATGTCTGGGATAATAATTTTAATTCTAAAATGGTACCTCAATTTAAATAACATTTGAGAATGCAAAAAAGTGGCAAAGCAAGGAAAGAAAATGGGTGTGAACAGGGAATGTGTGACTGAAATATAAGTGTGTTTAATGTAATGTATTATCGAAAAAATGACCAAAATAAACCGTTTTTCATTTCGATTTATTAATCTTATAACAATTATCTTTTAGAAGCAATCGGTGTCTATTAACCTTTTATTATTTTGTATGTTATCATTCAAATCAGTTATAATTTGTCAACCTTATTATAGGTCTGATTCATTTGTCTAGTGTTGAATATCTTTAAAGGAAAGAACTTAAATGTTTGTTTAACATGATGAAAAGTTTGTTTTGTAATTTCAGAACTGTGGACATTTACACAGTAGGGAATTCGGTTTTATACAAAAGCAAAACAAGACCATTTGAGGTAATATAAGTTACTTTAACAGTCACGTTCACGTTTTCAATTAAAGCCTCACTATGATTTTCAAGGACAAACATATTAGTATCAATATTATACATTTATTATATACAAGTTCACTGAAAAGAATAATATATGATCAACTTAATTTCTAGGTCGAAATAACAACTTGGGCATGTGGAAGTTATCATCCATGTATTTGTGCAGTAGCTGCACGTGAGGGAAATGACTTTATACAGGTTGATATGTGTGCTAGAACGAAGAACCAATTGGTTGCTCCCGACGTCACATATCCTTCTGGACCATTTACTGGCGGGACAACAATCGATCCCGATGCCTCTGGCAAAGCCTTTAACGTAAGTAAAATTCAAATCTGAATCATAGAGTCATTGAGACGGATCCAAATGCATAAAGAACAAACACGCAAGAGTGTTGAATTATATGCCCCTAAAACTGTGCATTTGTATAAATGTCGCTAATATTGATTTATATGATCCGCCAGGAATGTGTGCGTATGTTTGTCACGATATAGAGATTTATTTGTATGCCCTGCTAGAGGTATGTATTTTCATGTTTCGCCAAGGATGTATTAGTTTATTCCTCGCCAGGGACACGTATGTGTATGGATCTTCATGAACGTTTATTTGTCTTGTCTCCTCCTCAATCGACGTGTATTTGCATGTCTTGTCGGGGTTTATTAGTGATCTTAATAGAACTTTTCATTAGTATTTGTTATATTGAAGTAAATGTGTCGTTTGTATAAATTATACTTCTAAACAGCGTAGCGACACCGAAATAATTGCAACTTATGCTCTCGTGTTATGCGAGGTGGTTGAATATTAAAACCAATCACGCACAGCGTATTAGTAAGCCGTACTTGTTGGGCATGTTGTAAATAAAGATCGCTGAAAGCTTACCTTGATGACCATATGTTTTCTATTTCAGGGATTGGCAATGTTCATAATATACATACTTTACACATTAGGAATTTGGAATTGTTCATTACTCCTCTCATATTTGAAATTAATATAAGCCAGGGGTTTTCAGGTAACTTCCTCTTCTGTTGCTACAATAGATGAAAGTTGGATTTCCATTCTTTTTTTGCCCTTAGCATTACCGATGAGTTCGAGGAAGGCGAACAGCTGTATCGTGCAGTTTGATTCATTTTGACATACCTTATATATTACCAGATCTCATAAGTGCGGTCAAATGCTGTGTCTGATGTTTATTCATGAAACAAACACAACACATGAATGCTCCATGGTAAAGCCAAATGGAAATAACAAATTTCAGCAAGAGCAATTTCTTACGTGAAATAACTATCACCGCTTATCAAATATCACTACCGTCTTTTTTGCAATATTATCATATGTTTTATTTAATTTGATATCAGGATACATGTCCAGTTAGGTCCAAACGCAGATCACAAGGAACACCTAGCCTTATTATTCTTGTATCTATCAGAAGTCTCCCTTTATGTCTCTCCAGGCCCGTATTTTGCCCTAGTTTTATCGATTTTTAAGTTCAATTGACTGTTTTGTTGATGCTTCGGTATAATAATCCTTTTTCATAATTTCTTCAATATGTTTTGATTTTTTTTCTAAAACATATTATAGAAAAATTCAGTTTTGTTCGACGTATCACCTATCATGATATAAATATAATGACGTGTATATGTTTTAGTCGCTGTCTTTTGACAAGAATATTATACGTAAGACACAACCAACGCTGTATTTTTAAAGTATTTGTCGAGTGTTAATCTCTGATTTTCCTATGTGATTTATGATGATTCAGATCAATTTTCCATCTGGTGCTAGCCTCAAGGTAACGGCAGCTTTGTATGATAGAAGGCATCATACAGAGAAGAATGGCTATCTGAATGTATACCTTAAAGTGCCGACAGATGACTTCGGGAATTCGGAAGGAATATGTGGAACATATGATGGCAATCCGAAAAATGACAGGTTAGGGAGTGATGGACTGCAACATCCAAACTCTACCGATTTTGCCAATTCATGGATGTAAGTTACATTTATTTATTTTTTAGATATTTTGTATAAACAAAAAGGAAGTCGTTTTCCAAATTACATTGCTTAATAATTAGGAGTTTCATTTAAACAACGTTAATCTCGTCAAACGCATCAACTTTGGACTTTCCATGTCGTTTCTTTCTACGTTTAGTTCGCACTTCATCCCTATGTTATAATGATGTGGGGCGTTTGCTTTGCTAGGGAAAATGGTATATATCTTCGCAATAGTTAATTAATTTTTCGAAACACTTTTCTGAATTGATTCTGAAGTACAAAGCGTATACTTCAATCATAAATGATATATATTAAAGGGTTCTTGTCCCACTCCACTATATTTTTCGTATACATGGTAACTTCCCTTTTACTTCGCCTTTTACTTACTTATAATTGAAGCACAGGTGGGCCAGGACAATTCCATTGAACAGGTAGCTTAGTCGGTTAGACCGATAGTTTAACTACATGTATCTGAAGTGACGAGTGTTCGAATGCCGGTCTAACCCCGCCGAGATTTCCAAACTCAAAACACGTTTGTTGATTATATAGTGTGTATTTTATCTGTATTATTTCTCATAAAAACCGCGCAGTGTGGTTTTCTTTTCAGAAATCATTTATCAAACCTATTTAATTTCCAAAAAAATACCATTCCAATACGTAGATGCAGCCAGTGGTACGGGGATCCTTAAGTCTATTGCCTAAACAAAGACACCGGAATAATAATAATAATAATTCGAGGTTCTTATATACCGCTTTATCACAACCTAGTTCGTAGGTCGTCTCAAAGCTGTTCACAAATTATTATCCGTGGTTATAGGGCCTTTGCAACCAGCCAATATCGTTCTCAACTCCCTGGGGAGCATACAGCCGGCGCTGCCATTTCGGCGCTCACAGCTAGTATTCTACAATTCTAGCACTACCCAACCACGTACTCATTTACAGCTGAGTAGACTGCAACAAGTGGAGTAAAGTATCTTGCTCAAAGATACAACAAAATGCCGTGACGAGAGTCGAACTCGCAACCCTTCGGTCACGAGCCCGGCGTCCTACCACTAGACTCCCTGACACGGAAGTGATAATTAAGGCAAAAAACAAACGACAGAAGACGCAAAACCGTCACAAACATCGTTATGACGTCATTCGACTTAATAAATGCACTCTTAATTTAAGGACGTACTAGATACAAGAGAAGTTTTATTTTTGTGTTTAATGTCCAAAGCATTAGCGCACTAGAGCTATATCCCTACGACAGACATACACCAAAATCAACGATACAATGGCAAGGTCAATAGAAAGAGTAGCATGAAGATATGACTATGGCATTAATACAAAAGGTTATGGTATCACACAAAAAGTCGAATGAAAGGCACGGAATTTAATTACGCTATGTTGTTTATGTTTAGTAATACAACGTTTCAACTTTACATGTATTCGATTGCATTTTTTTCTATCATCATTACAAAAGATTTTTGGAGTTTCGTATTAAGTATTATTGTGTAAATATTATTCATCTGTATGTGACGGAATTGGAATGTTTTCTCCAGGGTACAGCCGGGCTATAGTTTATTTGATAACCCTCCTCTACGTTCTACCGCCTTCGATCACAACAACGTCAACTTCTGCCAGTGTGACAGCACAACCTCCCAGGGGATATGTACAAAATCTAAGGCAACTAATCCCCTCGCACAGGTAGTATTCTTATATATCCACAAACCTCTGTGGAAGCTACGTGTTTTTTGTATTGCATTCAACTTACACAATTGGTCATTAAATCATAGCATATTCAACTGATGCCTCGCACAGAACTATTCATATTTGCATTTAACTTTACTCCTGTCGGTGTTTTAGTAATTCTGAATATATATAGTCAAAATATAAGTCAAAATATTCTATTCCATTTATTAACAGCTATTAACACAAACACACACCAAAACACTTTTTCAATTTATTCTCATCCACATTTAGTCTTAATGTATAAAACCGATCTTCTCACACAGATAGAGGTCATATTTTATTCAAATATAAGTCCTGCACATGAATAAGCAATATTGTAATCAAGTACACTGTATTGTATTTGTACATTTTTAGTCATAATATATTCAAACATACCTCAGCACAGTGCGAGTCACATTACATTACTCATCATCCTCTTGCGCGTGTTTGAAATGATGTGTTCAAGTAATCATGTCGTACAGGCTTCAATCTGAATATTGCACTTATCATCTCACACTTACAACTTAGCAAAGGAACACATCTATAATTGTACAGAATGAAACTAGAACACTGACAGGTCAGTAAGGGACCCGTCTTGTGGCAATATATCCCCCATATAGTTGAGCTTGACGTCTGACATTTGGACTTCAAAAAGAATCGCAAGGAAGCAAAATATACATTTTACATGTACTATGATGTGAGTCTTTTTTCTTCCATCTCCATATTTGCTGGGCTAACAGAAATGTAAATACCGATGCAATACTCATTTGTTAGCTTTGATATGTTTTATTTCACCATAAATACATCCTCCATCAATAGCCAGGGTCAAAGTCAGAGATCAACTTTGTCTTTGACCTTTGGACCCAAATGACATTGACCTTTAACCATGTGACCCTGATCTTTGGTCAGTTGACTCATTCTTTAATTCCGACCAACTTAGCTTCATAATGTCATAACAAAATGTTAATCAGTGAAAAATACAACACTTGACCTTGACCTTAATCCTTTGGACCCCGTCACCTGGACCTTAGGTCAGTTGACTCCGTGTTAAGTTCTGAACATCTTCATAAAAAAATAAAAATAATGTTCATCAGTAAAAAGATACAATATTTGACCTTGACATTGACCCAGTGACCTTGACCTTAAGTCAGTTGACTCCTTGGTTAATTCCGACCAACTTTGCTTCATAATGTCATAACAAAATGTTCATCAGTGAAAAAATACAAAATCTGACCTTGACCTTTGGTCAAATGACTCCTTGTTTAATTCCGATCAACATTGCTTCAAAGTGTCATAACGAAATGCGACCAGTGAAATGATCCTAAATTTGACCTTGACATTTGATCCAGTGACCTTGACCTTTGGTCAATTGACTCTTTGTTTAATTCCGACCACCTTTGACTCATAAAGTCATTAAATGCTCATCAGTGAAAAGCTACAAAATTTGACCTTGACCTTTGACCCTGTGACCTTGACCTTTGGTCAGTTGACTCCTTGTTTAATTCTGATCAACTTTGCTTCATCATGTCATAACAAAATGTTCATAAGTGAAAAGATGCTAAAAATTGACCTTGACATTTGAACCTTATGACCTTGACCATTCGGTCAGTTGACTTTACTTTGCTTCATCATGTCATAACAAAATGTTCATAAGTGAAAAGATGCTAAAAATTGACCTTGACATTTGAACCTTATGACCTTGACCTTTGACCTCGGCTTTTTATCTCAGTGTGTCTCTTTGTTTAATGCCGACCAACTTTGCTTCATAATGTCATTAAATGCTAATTAGTGAAAAGCTACAAACATTGACCATGACCTTTGACCTAGACCTCTGACCCGATGACTTTGACATTCGGTCAGTTGACTCCTTGTTTAATTCTGATCAACTTTGCTTCATCATGTCATAACAAAATGCTCAGTGAAAAGATGCAAAATTTGACCTGGACCTTTGAACCTTATGCCTTGACCTATGACCTTGGCTTTTTACCTCATCTTGACCTAGTTATTTCATGTAAATCGGTCAATTAATACCAAAGTTATTAGTCAGGAACAAAATTTGTGGACGGACGGACAGACAGGCGGACGAACAGACAGAGTGATCATTATAGGGCACCCTTATCTCCGATACCGGGCGCTAATTAAGACAAGATGTGTTTTACTACCATTGTCATTAAACTTGAACACGTAGTCATGCGGTCATATTGTATCCTACTATTCATCTTACGTATTACTTTACTTGTAACCAACACTTCATCTTGTACATTACATTTTTTGTTTTAATCTATTCATTGTCAGTCAATGATGTTTGCCATGAACTTTATTTGAGAATGAAGTATTGATGCCGTAAATATATGAATATCACTATCAAGTCAAACATCAGAATCTGTATACCTAAAACAGATATGTTCAGAAATTATTGTCTACAGTTGTAACTTAAAATGAGAAATATGTATTTGCTGTGAGAATAATGTTTATGATACAATTAAGAATTATTCCAGAATGTTGGTAAAAAGCCACGTCGCCACACTGGAACATTTCAATGGGGACAACCACGTGGTCACCAAGATTACCCAAAAGAAACGCGAATGAGACGAAATTTAAAACAAGGTAAGCTTTAAACAAGCTTAAAGGCTGATGTGTTGCACTTAAAGTCAAAACTCTTTAAATCTGGAGCGGTGTGAGACTGATATTTGCTATATCATTTGTAACCTAGTATAATATTTGCCCTACTTTTTTGTTATACTGATATGGTAACTAACACAAATATATGTGACAATCGTTCAACAATTGCCATAAGTTTCTGTGACACCGATATGAAAAATCTTTAGTGTAGTTTGCACTTCCTAGCATCTTCGATACTCCAAGAGTTACGCCAACTTTTGCATATATATTCAACATCGATTTATATTGACTTATGGGAACGATGTTTTTGTACTGCTAATGCAGTAATATTTCGCCATATATTTTGCGACGTTGCACTTCAATTTTGTAATAAACAAAAAAAAAATATAATTTCCATTTGAATACCTTATGTATTCCACTTGTAAGGCAGAAAATTCCAATTGTTTCTCTCGTGTTTTGCACTCAAGAAAAACATTGATATTCTTCCTTGCTCGTGAAATGTATATGTATATTAATTAATAATAATTCGAAGTTCTTAAATACCGCTTTATCACAACCTAGTTCGTCGGTCGTCTCATAGCCGTTCACAAATTGTTATCCCTGGTTGTGTATCCATGTATCGTATTATTGAAATGTTAATGTATCGGATTATTGGATGCTGTGTACAGCATTCAAATCAAAACCAAACAACAGAAGATCTTTAAATGCTGTGTTGATTATTTCATGTTGTGATTAATGGTATAAAATGTTGAAATACATCTGAAAACGATCAATAAATCAAAGAGAAAATGTTAAAATCTTAGGAAAAGGCGAGGTTTTTCGGTGAGCATCATGAATTATATCAATCTCAGATTACTACGATTTTCGGACCGAATAATTTCTTCACACAAAAAACCCATCAGACAAAATAAATCAAAGAAAATATGTAAAGATCTTTAACAGTGGCGTTTTTTAATCAGTGAAAGTTCCGAACTATATTTGGTTCAAATCACTACGCCTCGTATTCCAATACTCTAAAGTGTGTGTGTAAGAGTTTACTCCCCTTGTCCATGATTGCGTAGTTTCATGCTCAACTGTCCTTGATAAATGGAAAGTTTCCAAGTGAAAGAGAATGTTGACTTATACTAAAGTAGCCGTCAGTAGCTGTGCCTAACGAGTTTATAGATAGCTTCCCAATGCGATAGAGACTGTGCCTAACGAGTTCGTAGATAGCTTCCCAATACAGTCTCTAGATAATTGCCTTATAAGTATAATACAAGTGCTTCGTGAATATAGCACATTGAACATCAAAAGTTAAAACCGTATATACATATTATTACATTAACCAGAAACTGAATAATTATATTGGTCTTTAACCTCGTTTTAATTTTTTGTATAATTAATCATGATAATAACAAATTGTAATAATAATATCATAATTATCTATTTATATTATCTATATAACCATATTTTTTTTTTAAATTAATCGTAAACTTTCCCATAAACTTACGGGACAGTTTTGGTTTGAAGGAATGTCTGGTAAAGGTCACTGTACTATTTTTTTTAAATCATTGTCTGCGCTGTAGCAGCTTCATTCCTTGAAGGATTTCCATCGATTTGAAACACTAATTAAGGACCATAATATATGATAAGTTTCAATTTCAGGGCTGTTGGGTCAAGGTCATCGTTACTTATTTTTATACTGCTAATGGTAGCCAGTAAGGGACTTATATTGTTCAAGCATTCCTCTGCTTTTTTTATACATTTTTATTGAAATATATGAATAAGCGATGGGCTATTATAACTCTCACTCAACAACATGTTCTTTACTATTTACTGCCATCCTGTATTGATATACCACATCCTTTATTCCATTATTTGAATCCTTCACACTTTGATTATCTGACTCGAAATTACTTATTTTTTTACATCTTTTCCAATATTTTGTGAACATTTTTTTGGTTTCGTGTGAGATATGCCAAGAATTTAAATATTTTTTTAATTTTACCCGCATTTCCTAGGCAGGGAGACTGATTAAAACATTCTTATTGACTTACTTGTAACTCTCGCGGACTTGATTTCTGTAAAACAAAACATGATATACTGTAGATAATAAAAAGGTAATTTTTTATTTAAAATGTGTGCATTATTAATAGGGAAAATCCGGGCTGTATTGTTATGACATTATTTGTTTAATTACGAAGTAACCATCAAGAGGAAGCAGAGAACAGCAGTGACTAGGAGTGGAATGACTGAAGACATGGCAAGAAAGACCTGTACGGACACTATCAGAGAATCCATGTTGTCTACCAGGTGTCAATCCGTGATGCCCGCGGTGTTCGTTAATAGGTTGATTCACGCGTGCGTCGAAGATATGATGGTAAGGCAAAATCAATGTGATGTTTGTTCAAGTTGAACGGTGGTGTACTTTTTCCTTATAATATATAGTTTCCCATAATAAATCCAACAAATGATTACCAATTGCCAGTATTTACTGTAACTTATAGGCAGTAGATAGTGTAAACAGTTTTTGTATTTCTTCCGGGCACACGTATCTGTAGATGTTCCGTGGACTCGTAGTATCTCCTCTGCAGATAAATGGTATAGGTTGGTGAGTAAGTATTAAGGACAATGTAAAATGCATAAGTAAATGTGTTTGTTGTTGATTTTGTTTGCTGAAAAGTGACATTTAATTTGATTACATGTAAGAGGACAAAAATGGCCTTGAAGCCTTGAATATAACCAATGATAAAATAATTACCACTTGAAACGCACTCGTTAAGTATTTCAACACTTATATATAAAATAAAAATAAAACATTGTGAGCAAAGCAAAGTAAAATGATAGTATGGACAGTTGGGATTGGAACCAAAATAAACGTGCTAACTTCACACCAAGTAATGGAAACTATATTACCATTTTATATTAGTCGCTACGATCGACTGCTGTTTCACATCTAGGGTGGTCAATTTCTTTGAACTGTTGCATTTAGGTACAAATAGAGATCTACCGATAATCTCTATCATATTGGCTTCCTGTAATACATGTTGTAATATGAGTTCAATATGATATGGTCTAACTATGTATACCATAAACAAATAAGCTGTTGGTACGGTAAAAAGTTGACATTAAATAACAAAACACAATACAAGTGATTATAATTCGCACGGCGCATCAAATATTGCTGTTTTCAATTGCTTGATATAATTCGGCTCCAAGCGCTGTTCGTAACCCCTTCTTTTTGTTATTATTCGGCGCCAAACGCTGTCCGTAACCTTTTTCGTTATATAAATCGGCGCCAAGCGCTGTCCGTAACCCCTTTTTGATATAATTCGGCGCCAAGCGCTGTTCGTAACCCTCTTTTTACTATTCAGAAATCCTATGACACTGACAAATAATGTCAAAATCCGATTTCGACGATTCTCGTATCGAAGATTTAGATAATATCGCTGGGTGTCTGTTATTATTTCTATTTTTACAAAACTATATATTCGATAAACTTTAATAGTGTCGTTTATCAGCCATCCTTCATAGAATCAAGTACACGTATACCTGAAGATGAAGATCGCTTAGGTCAACAACAAAAATGCTAACTTTACAAGTCCGTCTTTTGATAAAACATGTAAGCAGTGTTATATCATAAAAGCAAGATAATACAAAAGGTTAAACAATACCATAGCTCGACCTTAAAACCGATGAAACTGGGGACAGAATATGTGCAAAGCGACAGATAGATTCTCATGGAGACCTTGAAAAAGTACAATGAAATTAAAAGAATGTCCAGAAGGATAAGCGTCTTCTGCTTCATTGATGTCACCCGCCATGCAAATCTATGTCAAATCCATGTAATACCATGCCCTCATTATGGGAACCGGGGTAGTGACTTCGATATCACAGCTCACACTAATGAGCAAAATAAGAAAAATCATAACCCTAACATAGCCTAAGATTTTTATTAATTTCCGATGGAAACCACGAAGGCGACTATAGAACTTATCCGTTATCTTCATCAATTGTTATTATACAAAACAAAAACTACTAGATATCCTCTATATATTTGTTTAAGCAAGTTTTTATTGTGTTATACTTGTTTTGGTTTCAGGTTTCAGACAGTGACATGTTTAACATTGGCTACATGAATGCTTTCGATTTCCAATGTCAAGACACTGTTCTTCGAGACGTCAGTGTCTACGCCATCGGGTCGCATGGAATGAGAATTCCACCGGCTGACGTCACAACTCACCTGTGTCCAAATCAATGTAGCAGACGTGGAACATGTCACGAGGGGACGTGTACGTGCCAAATCGGATACACTGGTGCTGATTGTTCAGTCCAAGCAGGTGTTATCCCAGTCATTAGCCATATTCGCGGGTATGTCTTTCTTTTCCAGGCGGGGATCCTATCCCTTCTTAACATATATATGATGGCATAATGCATCAGTGCATATAACTATTTTAGTATGAAATTTGAAGAAAAAAAGAAATACCATGTCCCTCAGAGGCTCTTATGTTGAATAGCTACGCTTACTATTGAGATATGTTGTGTGTATTATACCATGCAGATTCAATCAAAACAAAACATTGTATACAATGACAAAGTCTATAAAAGGATATCATAATCTAAAGAATTCAACTTATCTGAAATGGGTTTTTTTTTTTTTTAAATCCAGTAGTAACATTCAAATAGGGTTTATCTATGTCATAACACGCTTGGTTTTGTACAAAAATGTCACAAACATAAATGCATGAATAATACAGTCTGGGTCAATTTGTATGCACATGATAGACGTCTTCCTGACTATTATCAGTACATCACTAGTCTGATTTTACCTAACACCCCTATAATAAAGGGAAACGTATTGCAAACGTTGGTGTTAACATAGAAGTAAGATAAAAAAAAAAAAAAACACAAAAAAACAAGGAACATCTTCACACTTATTGTAGATTTTNCGTTCCGAGTGAGTAGTTTTTGTAGTGTATTACTACGCAGTGTGATCAGGTTACTATCAGTTCCCACGTGCTGAGATTCTATGAACACCTGTGTTATGCATTTATGAATGTAATTTTTGTCAATGGGTCTAAGCATACAGAATGTAAATATTTATAATTAATATGTTGAAGCATTTGGTTCTATTGTTGCATGAAAATACAAAAATAATTAGGCGGTCTTAATAAAGAAAGATAACAAAGTTCAAGAACAATGATACAATTTGACGGTAGGAAACATATTTTATATAATACATGAAAGTTGTTATTGATGGGTTTTTTAATGTTAAGTTAATTGCACTGTACCTGGTTTTATCTAGTGATGGCCTATGTGACGTCAGGGACCGAAAATGCATGAAAGTTCAGGTGATTGCTGAGCACCTGATACCCGGTCCAGAGCTCAAATGTCGCTACAAAAAATCTGAGGTAAGATTGAATAGTAGAATTTTCTTGTCTCCAAGTCTCATGACAAAATTTGACTTTAAACTGCTAAGCAATGTAATGAAACCACCACATAAATATTGAATACATAACAAACGCAAAGCCATAAGGAAATTAAAATGTACTTACTTGAAATATAGTAGTCATCTCAGATTGCTATTTGACAATATAATACACTTGGTAGGCCGGTAGAGTAACGTTATACCACGCTTTTTGTTTGTTTTGTTTTGTTGTTTAAGACATCAATTATGATGGTTCATTCATTTAAGGGCTAGGCTGGCAATTTTTGATTGCAAATCAGTCGAAAAAAATAAGTCCTGTTCTGTACAATGAGGGCATTATACAAATTAAAATAGCTTACCCTTCTTCCCCAGGGGTACAATTAACTTATACAACAATGAATTCCCTCCCCGTGTTTATCATCTGTACATTAGGAGCAGTCTTTTACGGTTGATTCCTTTTCCCCTTTTATACCCTGCTCTAGCCGAAGGGGGACACACCCTTCCTTTATACATCACCGAAAGGGGGACACACCCTTCCTTTATACATCATCGAATTCCCTCTTCCTGTTCTTTAGGAGTATTGTCAAAATTACCTTTCCATTTCTGCTAAAGCTACATGCCTGAAGAACGAACGAAAGATGAATGCTGCACTATAGCAAAAAAGCTTACTTGTCTTTTTGATACGGGTGAACTTATACAAATCGTACGTCGTGGGATCTTGTTTAAAGTCCAGGATGGCTTTTTCTGTGGTATAAAATAAGGAAAATCGTTTTTAGAAATGAACATTCATGCAATGCGTTCGAAATTTAGAGCATCAAAATTGGAGCATGCAAACGTTTGTCCATTTTTGACAGATTGGTGACAGCGGACTTTCGCCATACGGTCCGTACATTGATGTCCCAGCCTCCTTTACCAGTTTCCTGGAGGTCGAGTGTAGCCTTCCTGAAAGTGTGGTATTAACGAAAGGTAAATCACTTCATGGCAAGCTTGCATCAAGGATTCAACCAGTTACTCTAGGTACGCCTGAGTAATAACCATGGGAGCCTTGCATCAAGGATTCAACCAGTAACTCTAGGTACGCCATATATATAATTATGGCAAGATTGTATCGAGTATCTAACTAGTTACTCTAGGTACGCCTAAGGTTATTACATGACAAGCTTGCATCACCTATCCAACTAGTTACTCTAGGTACGCCTGAGTAATAACCATTGCAAGCTTGTATCAAGGATTCAACCAGTTACTCTAGGTACGCCTGAGTAATAAACATGGGAAGCTTGTATCAAGGATTCAGCCTGTAACTCTAGGTACGCCTGAGTAATAACCATTGCTTCTGTAGTTATCTGGATTATAGATGATCCGCTGTAGTCATCTGGATCATAGATGATCCGATGTAGTTATCTGGATTATGAATGCTCCGCTTTAGTTATCTGGATCATAGTTGAACCGCTGTAGTTATCTGGATTAAAGAAGAACCGCTGTAGTTATCTGGGTTATAGATGCTCCGCTGTAGTTATCTGGATCATAGATGATCCGATGTAGTTATCTGGATTATGAATGCTCCGCTGTAGTTATCTGAATCATAGTTGAACCGCTGTAGTTATCTGGATTATAGATGATCCGCCCTAATTATCTGGATTATAGATGCTACGTTGTGATTATCTTGATTAAAGATAATCCACTGAAGTTGGTTACAGATGATCCGCCCAGATATATATCTGGGTTATATATGTTATTGTATTATTGTGGTTGTCTGATCGATCGTTGCTCTGCTGAAGTCCTCTGGGTTTTTTGTTTCAAGACTCCATTTAAAGTTATGAATTGCTGTGGATATAGTCAACAGTGTAAGTACCGTTTGGGGACTGAAACATTCATCATTCATGAATAATAAATGACCAGTTTTCCCAACTGTTATGATTTTTGTCGTTTTATTCTTGTTAACAGACAGCCCTACTGATGCTTTTATTATGTCCGTGACAACTGACGGGATATTGTTTAGCTCAGAACATACATTTATTGTCTACGACGGCTCTTGTCAGAATTGTGATACATCTGGAAACTGTACTTTGAAGGTAAAAAAGGAAATATGCGCAACGCTATTTAGGAAGTGAATTGATCATCAGCTTGAAAACCCCGAAAGGACATTAACTATCTTAAATGCATTATTCGACAATATTTAGTATCCAGACCCCGAAATTGATAAGGATTTTAGAAGTTTTTTCATCCTTGAACTCATTAAGTATCATTTACAAGTTAATCATTTTTAACAGTTCATAGAAATGTCTGCTTGTGTAATAAGGTTTAAGACATTTGTAGAGAATTCTATGCATTACAGTAAACAGAACGAAAACATAGGTACAAGATGTATTTTTTCTTCTTATTTTTTGCAACCAAGGGCAACACTTGTCTGATTGACAGAGCGTGTCGACTTAACGGAGAACAGAACTCAGACGGCGGCTATTGTGATCCTCAGACTAACCCTTATTCATGGACAAGGAGTCCGGTTGTCGCAGGTGAGTGACTAGTTATCGTATATACAGTTCTTATTAGGTTTTTCATTACTATTTGTTCTGAATATATGAATACAGAAAGTAAAATCCATCAGATATGGAATCTTTATTGATGAGAATCAACATGAACTGGACCTCTTTTAAGCTTACACAAACTATGAAAGGTGTCAATTATATGGTCGGGGAAATAAGAAAAAAACATGCCCCTTTTAGAGGCACTCCAGACAGTGACTGATATTCTCGCATAATCACAAATTATCATATATGCCATGCATCTCTTGTTTTCCTTTCAATGGTTAGAGGCACTTGGAGAATATAGTGCGATAGTCTTTAGTACCTTTAAGAACTGTATGCCATCACATGACCTCAGCTTTGTCGTGAGTTAAAAAAGTATAATCAGCTGAAAAGGCCCACGTTGCTTTTACGTTTCTGATACTTAATTTTTCTTCTTAGTACCTCTTATACATAGACATTTGTAGGTACGTATACATAGGTAAATATTAACATCCCTCCCTTCTTCAGCTTGGTAAACCCTGACTGCGTATAACTTAGAGTATAAGCAATGAAAAGGCTCAGCGGATTGACGTTAGCGTTTTTATTAGCGCTCCATAAAGAATGTTTGATGCCAACTGCGTTCATGCTACCGTATATGCCGTCAAAATGAAGGTCAATCCTTGAATGATGTCAGAGGAACTGACAACACAAACTTAGAGCTTATATTAATTCATAAGTTTCAGCCACCTTTATTAGTCTCGAGAGATATTCCAGTAACAGTTTTCTTAAAGATACGCTTGTCTCAAATTCTTCTTCCTTCGTTATTTCCTAGCAGAAATCAACCACTACACATCTACAGGGTCTGGTTGTCAATGTGGCTATGACAAGGTTAGGTTTGACTGTGCCTGCTGTACCAATAACGGCTGTCAGTGTGGAGTCGCTAAACCCCATATATGTACCAGCTGTAATCACTTGTACTCGTGTGCGACTTATCCTGGTCTCATTGTCAGAAATTAAAATGATCTTACAAGATATATATGGCATTCTTAAGTATTCTTTCAGTTAACAAGTACATCAAACAAGAGATCCCAGAGGGATCTTGGCGCCCACTATTGTTCCATTTGCACTAGTTCTATGTCAGTTCGATCTTTTCTCTTCTTTTGTCTTATCTGTTTGATCGAGTCATGTAAACAGTAAATGTACCTTGAGGTACATTTTGATCTAAACTTCATAAATGTGAAAGAAATAGAACCGATCATTGCAATTCGAGAAAGATCATTCCAGTATTTCCTGAGAAATAGCAATAACAAACATTCACTGTCAAAATCCAAGATGGTCGTCTATCCGGGATTTTATTAATCCGATTAGTCCTTTAAGTGAACATGAACAACTAATGACCAAGGGGAACCTACATATCAAATTTGAGAAAGATACCTCCAGTATTTCCTGAGAAATAGCGCTAGCAAACTTTAACTCTCAACTTCAAGATGGCTGCCTGTCGGCTATTTTGGTTTTGTGATCAGTGCCAAATTTTGATATGCATAACTATGGATCATCGGAAATCTTTATGTGAAATTTGGAAAAGATCCCTCCAATACTTTTTCAGAAATAGCGCTAACAAACTTTAAATATCAAATTAATGGTTTCTGCCTGTCAGCTACATGTATCTTGGTTTTGTGATCAGTCCCAAAATTCGACATTCATAACTAGGGACAATTGGAAATCTTCGTATGTAGTTTGAAAAATGATCCCTCTAGTACTGTATGAGAAATAGCGCTAACAAGAATTTTTAAGGACGGACGGAGAGAGAAAAACAAGCATTGATCTCAACTAACTACTACCCCTGCATCCCTCATGGATTAGCAGAGTTAAAAAAAAACTATTGGTCAATGAGACTCGGTCCATATTGACGCTAAAATAATCACATGAAATAAGAAGTAAGGAAGTACTTATTAATATGCTTAACTTAATTGAAGAGTCCATGGAAAGGCATCATGTGAAATTCATTGACCCTCGCTACTTATTTTATCGAGTGACCTTTGCTCTTGTGTCTACACGTATCGACAGGATTCCTCCTTACCCCATGGGTAGTTATTCTGTTCATGTTATTTTAACTATTGAAAGTAGGCGCACTGTTCTTTTAATTCTAAATGTGGTTAGTAGGTTCAGTGTTCTTATATTTTGACCTCTGATAGCACACATAGTATTCATTTTTACTTCGATTGGAGTTAGAACAGTATACTTGTATCTTGAAGACTAATAGTAGGAACACACGGCTATTAAATTTATACTATTGATAACAATCCCATTGTTCTTGTAGCTAATGATCGAAGGAGTATTGGTCCCTCTTTATTATCAATAGTAGGCATACCATGTATGTATCTTAATTATTGATAGTAGGCAAAATCGTCTGGTATCTTACTTTACTACCAGAAAAAAACCCACAAAAAAACAGCACTTCTTCATACATTGTTTTAATCGTCACGTTTTAAAGTACAAGCCTATAACATGTCAAGATAATATTGCATTTTAGTCATTTATACATACGATGAAATCATTATTTCAACATTTGGCGGGAAAATATCGCAGTTTTTGGTACCCAGCAAAGATTTTAGATAAATATAATCGGAATGCATAACCTTATATATAGGGAAACAACTGTCATTTAGGTTTTATTGTTTAAAGTTAAATACGAAAAATAGTTGTCATGTGGGTTTCAACAAAATGATGAAAGTTATATATATGTTAGCTCATCCCAAGTCGGACGTTCATTCACAAGGATAACATCCGAATCGCGACGGTTAAACTTGAAAAGAACCAAAATGGTATCAGTCTGACACATAACCAAATAACGCCATAGTATATGAAGTTTTCGGAATCGTCCATTATACACACGGATACCTTCTATCAAAGAGTAACATAATATTGCAAGTATATGACAATAACACAATGTAATTAGCAATACGAGATATATCAAGTGACATAGTATGTAACACTCGCATGAAAGCACTCTTTTAGGAAAAAATATCCAAAATTAACAATGCTTTCAAATTTTCATGAAAATGTTCGTAGGAAGCGCTCTTAAATGTGAATTGATGCTGTGAAAGTGAAAATATAGTAAAAATGATTGTTTTTATTCTTGCGCTACGACACGCAATATTTTACTAACTACAAGTACTACTAGAGTATATCGTTTCTGCGCATGTCACAGTTTTTAAAAATTTAAAAATAAAAATCAATTTTGAGTTCATGGTAATGTTTAGTCCAGTGTGTCTTAATACAGAATAACATTCTTGAATTAAAGTAGCATAACAGCTGTACTTCACCCCACAAGAAATGTCTCGACAATTTACTAATATGGAACATTACGGACATATTTACGTCCGAGATTTCCATTGTTAGCGGGAACGGTCAGAAAAATATAATGTATGCGCTATATAAAGCTGATGTTTCGAAAGATATGTGGTTGTCTTTAAAATACATTTAAAAACGACAAAACGAGTGGACATATATTTGTCATTATGATTGAACAATTATATCTAATATTATCAATAAAATCAGTCGTTATTTGACTAAACACTTCACATGTTTCGCATTTGTATGACATGAATATTATTGTCAAATGTGATTTATTGGTCGGATTCCAGTATATATTAGTAATAACGAATTGTAAAGTAGACGACCCGGGGAGATCTCCAACTAAACCAAGAAGCAACCATTGTAAGTTTTCATGGGGATTCCTGATAGATTCTTTAAGCAAACAGAACAGATCATCCCAAATAGGCGATTTGAAACAAAACTTCGAACCAACCATCCATACTCGATTCTAAATACAACACTGTTTGACAGGAACTGCCTTATCTGCCATCTTTACTCCGCTGCCTACCATACATTATATAAAAGTTAATTATAGGTGCTTTTTAGAATTTAAATTATCTTAATCTGATATAATAGTTTAAATTTATCACAGTCAAAAGCATATATAGTTCTTAAAAAACACATAATGAAAATAACAGTCTATCATCACAGTCATTTATAGCATAAAACAGTCTAATCAAAGCTACATCTTGGGCATAACGAAAATATTGAAATAGACACCACGTTTTAATTAGATTGAGCATAAAACAATGTATATATATATAGGTCCAACATATACCTTTTCTTCTGTTTATAGTAATACAACTAATTATATTAGCCTAAGCCGTGCTCATAAGCGATTTCATTATATTTGAAATCCAAAAATGTATATAATTGTCCCCATTAGTTTTCGATCATAATTCTGAAAGGAATAGACAATTACAATGAATATGTTTGAATATAATAACATAAATATGAATAGCTAGAATAGACCCACTTCATATACACCGAAACAAAATTGACAGCAATGCAAATATCTATTAGTTTGCCACTTAGAATTCAAGACTGTGCCACAAAAATATGCAAGTCTTGTATGGCTTTTATAAGACGAGATAGATTGTTGATTAATGCTGATTTTAAAAAAAACTTCGCATTAAACATTGCAAGGACAGTTTAAATATATCAACAATTAACACTGAATTGGAATGATACTTAACTAAGAAGGAGGTAATACAAAGTGCTCTGTATATCAATGAAAGTGTTTAACACATGTCCAAAGGGACACTAAATATTTGTTAAGCATTCAATTAATGGTAATCACGCTAGTCTATTGTTATTGACAATATTTACATGATACATATATTAATTCGGAAAACATTTTTTCTCGAAATGAACTAATATATCTAAGGCATTATTGTTCTTCAGTGGTGTGTTTGCTTTAAATGTTACTTTTATATCTAACGAGTTTCAGTTACAACAAATTACATTGCCCTTTAGCATATTTAAGCATTGTATACCGGCAAGACAAAATACCCTTTAATCCTTAACATTCGGAAAACATTGTCGTCAGTCAAAGAATTAAACACGTTCTTTTGAAGTAATATCGATATCTGCTGCGTTTTTGGTATATCTTCTATGAAATTCTGAGATTTCTGAGAATCTAGAAATGAAGAAGGGTTTGCATATTGCTCGTTGTCAATCAATGTTACGACAAATATTAGTCTAAACATGATAAGATTTCTTGTGAAACCATATCTCAAAAGATGGAAGCAATATTGCAAATGCTTAACCTTCTAGGCATAATGTTTAGCAATAAGGCATATTAAAATCCACTTAAACAATTCCAAATTTAGGTGATAGAATTTGTGGTTCACAAAACAGGTTCTTATCAATAAAACATTGACCGAAACCTATCTTTACCGCCATTAACAGATCTAGAGACTGGAGCGTTTGGTCACTTTTTGTGGCCTTAAAGCTTATCGCTTTTAGAGTGACAGTTATGCCGGGGGTAAGTAAAGTTTTGTTGTAATATTCCCCATATAAAATATATTACACATAAAACTGAGCTTACTGTGCGTGTAAAGTATCAGAAAATGGACATCGTTTAATTTATTCCGTTACTTATATTCTGTCTATAAAATCAGTAAATTTTCAGTCCAGGGGATGACTCGACACACTAAACAAACGAATATACAATTAACATAATGCAAAAAAAATAAAAAAAATAGCGTTTCTTGCATACTACACTGATGTAATTGCCAACTGAAAATTTTTGGAAAATTATGTTTTCTTTTTACTTCGGTTTTCGAAGAATTCACATATGCTTAGTTCTATTCTAGCAAGAAAAGGGAAAGTAAAGTGAACCCGTTAAATCGAATTCCATTGGAAATGACACTGAATGCTGAATGCAACTAAACCGAATACAGTGAATGATATATAGGTTATATGATATTACAATCAAATTATAAAAAGCATTGTCATTATTTTATCTGAACTGAAAATCATATCTTTTTCAAGGCAACATATTCAGCGCACTGATCACACAGCTTAAATTGATTCATTAGTGGACGTCATCTCACTATCTATATTACTGCACTTCTGTGTAATTTCTATTGAAGTTCATGTTCTTACGATTTCCATAAAAACATTGTTAGAGACAAGTAGCGTTAACGTCGTCATCACCAGGCAGTCTCCATTGCCATATTGTTGGAACAGTACTTGTGGTGGAACGACATAAGGCGGTCTTCACCGCAGCACTGCTGGAATAGTACTGGCGGAGGTACGACATGGGCAGTATTCAATGCATCACTGCTGGAATAGTACTGGCGGAGGTACGACATGGGCAGTATTCAATGCAGCACTGCTGGAATAGTACTGGTAGAGGTACGACGTAGACAGTCTTTACTGCAGCACTGCTGGAATAGTACTGCTGGGGATTCACTATATGACTGGAACAGTGCTGGTGGAGCAGTACTGCAGGAATAATATATTTAGAGGGGTGTCCTCCTAACTTCTCCATTGCAGCATTATTGGCATTGGTATTGTAAAGATACATCATCTGGCGCTCTCCATAGCAGCACTGCTTGACCAAGACTGTTGAAGGAGAAGCGAGTCCGGCTCTTTATGACGAGCTGACGGCGATCTGGCTAACCTCTGTTGGCTTCGAGGATTTTTTCTAACCGTGGAAGCCCTGATAAAATATAAAATAAATGCAATAATCTAGCATAAAATGTGCAGTCGTTTTCCCAAAAGAATGTTGATACTAAATTTGAAAGTGGTCCATTTCATTATAATACCCTTCCAGAATAACATAATTAATATATTTTAAATGGGTATACTGTGTTATATAGTATGTGCATACTTACATATATAGCGTTCCATATATAAATTTCGTTCGAGTACAGCGCGTAAGTCTTTGAGTATGTGTATGATTACAAGATTAGCATTACTGGTAGTTAATTATCAAGACTTGTACCTTTTCATTTATCATTATTACAGTGTACAAACTATGTTGCATATTTGTTTAATATTATTGTTTCAATAATGAACTGGTCTGTAAGAAAATTATCCAAACAAACGAAAACGTAACCATGTTAGTATGAAGAATAGTATCGTCTTAATAACATGTGCATATTAATATATCAATTAAGTGGTGTAGGGCAGCATAAAGTGTCAACACGGAATCAAATTAAACAAGCACAATCTGGAAGTCGTTTGCCAATACATTGCCATAAGTCAGATGAGTCAAACTGCCCTCTTTGACAATTTATAAAATAAGTCAAGATTTCTTCATTCATCTTTTATAATCGTGTTTCTGTAATTATATTAATAACACTAATCATTATGACTTCGATGATTATCACGTTAATTGCATTGTTGCCATCCAATTAGACACTTGCGATGTTTGTAAACATTAGAAACACCAATTGTGACAAAATGCATTACACGATATCAAAAAGGGGTAAAGATTGAAAAAATGAAATGAAACACAAAGGTTGGTAAATCCATAAAACGTGAAAATGAGAAAACATCTATTATATCATGTCAAACACTATTTACGACAAAGTATGTTCTTAAATCATGCTATCACAGTTCTGCTATTTTTCGAAGCCCGCATAAATTATTAGGTTCTAGTTTTTTTCACTTCATCTCAAGAATACATAATTTAACCAATACATATTTAGCATTTCACTTTCAAGTCATATCATATAGTTTGATGGTATATAATCCACGTGATCGCATGGAAATGTATATATGTTTACTAGCATTATCTTGCAAATCAACCACATATCAGCATTATACATGTATATGAAAATGCAACTTCGCAGAATAGAATATAAAAACTTCACTTGTTACAAAGCGTCGGAAGTCATCATAACAAGCTGGAAGTGACCAACAATTCTTCAAATTAATCACACAAAACCAGGAAATAGTCATTGAAATATGGACATTGTATTTATGTTTTCTGTTGTTTGACAGACATATACTACATGTCATCAATATAGTATTCTTATAGAATAGCAAACACACGTTGATAAACATTACCTTCTTGGAATATTTCCTGATTCGTGCATAAACATTCCCATCACCAATTCATCATAATATTATGCAAAGCAATTCAAGAATTTCAACAAAATAGGAAAAGTTCATTAGCGACAAAATGGTAAAACGGCAACCTAGCGTAAATTACGAAAACTATTTTGATTTACTGACTGAAAAGTATGACAAAAAAAATCAGGCATAAACAGTGTGTTTATTACAAGCACGGCGGTGTTGCTGCATTAAAAAGTTGTAAATAAATATTGAATTATTGGGCTAATATTTCATGCGAAATCAACGTGGTAGAGCGACCAAATCAGTTACACTGTGGGACAACTAACTGTCTTACCCTTTTTACATCAAACTGTAGATTTATTGCAGAAATTACGATTTTTAAGATATATTGTGAAAAGAAGAAATTAGAGCTAATATAACCATAACAACATGTAATTAATAAAACATTCTTAGTTTCCACATCAATAGGGGGAAAATGTTTAAAATAGGAATCAAATCCGAGTTTGACTTAAGGCTGAAATATTAAATATTGGTCTTTTGTTCAGTGCATGTGGGTTAATGTATTATGACAATAAAAGAAAGTACAATACAATATCAGATGAAGGGCATTTCAGGAAAGGAAGCTAGAATATGTATACAGTCAAGTGTTACTGGATTCTTACCATCTATGAACATGTCTTGTTAGCTATAAATGTAATCTCTGAAATGAAAGTTTTTTCCATATCACTTATCCTGTATACCATTCGGGCTGTCATACTTATAATAACAGCGTCTAGCTGTTCAGTATGACATGAACAGTAATATAATAATAATAGAGAGATGGTTCAATTTGTATATTCCATAACTAACCATATATGATTACTGTGATATTAGATTTAAAACCATACAAAACGTAATGCCCTAGCCAGGTGGTCCAATATTGCTAAATTATCCATTATAGTAACTATTTTGACGTGGAGATTTGTCGTGCCCTGTTCAATTGGTCAATTATGAATAAAAATATACCTCATCTATATATGTCAGTGCGTCTGATTTGTTTGAACACATAAAGCGACCGGCAGACAAGAATCATATATTCTGGCAACGGGTTCTTCCGTTCCAATTTCTAGATGTGGTGTATGTATAATTATTGCCCTTTGAAGAAATGTAAAGTATTATGTTTCTTAATGTTACTTAAATGTTCTCTCATACAAAGGCAATACATGCTTAAAGTACTGTACTTATAATAAGGATGAACTATGAATAGCGTAATATCCCAGTCAACTGCTTCATCATGGTTCAAGCATACTTGAACATAATCATATGTTGGTCTTACTGTTCGCAATGGTGGTCTAACATTACTCAAGGCGCATCTTGGCCTAACGGTTTATAATACTATTATATACTATTTTGGTGTAATTGTCCACATTGAAGAATATTTAGAAATTAATTTAAACTAATTGTCCATAATTAAGAATATCTAGCAACTGAAATAGATAAATCAAAACAAAAAGTTCATTCACATTTGATAGCAACAAAATATCCTCCCTGGATTGTAAGGATCATGCAAAGTCAACAAGGATATTCTTCTCAACCTATTCAATCGAGCGTATTACATATTTCTGTGATGCTAACATAATAGGTTTTTCCTCCAAAGCGATAACACAAAACAATAATAAAAATTGCTTGGTTAGATAAATATCTCAGTATTTTGGATAAGTAAAAGTCTTCTTCGATGTAATATTATATAGGAGATGGATAATGATACATAAACAGGTATATATTGATTGTTTCAAGACGTTCTCTTTCATCACAATCATTTTCATGAACAGGACCAGTGATTGATAATTTGTACCTTCGGTGCAGTTTAGTTGAGTAGGACACATTGACCTTCTTATTTGTTAACAATGTGAGTTTTACTACGTCAACGTGAGTCATTATGTGACATTCGTTTAATACTAATAATATGTGAGGAAATACAATTTGCGTGATTCAATAAAAATATTCAAAGTTTCATCAAGTCAAGCTTTATCTCACTCTATGGTTTTTCGTGCTACTTGAACAATAAAAATGATAAAAAATGTCAAAATGGAATGGCTAAAAGTATTGTTATTATGCAAATAAAGCATCTCTCAAAATAACTTGCCCCTTTACAAATACAAACGGCACACTCCCGGGTACCTATGAGATAAAGTTCTTGTACAAATACAAACCTGTCTCGTGCCGAACTTCTGTGTGTGGGAACAGTGGAGATAGGGTACATCTCCGCTTGCTCCCCGAGAGTCAGAGAGTGTGCATTGCTCCCAGGGGACACGCCCAATGGTTGACGCATGTCCACCAGAGTCTGACTTCTTGTCAGCGCCTCAATACGCTTAAATTGAATACCTGTAGCCAAGGCACGAAAATAGCCAGTTTAGTTCACACACAAGTTATTATTAATAAATCAAATAAAACTGAAGACATTCCGCCGTGAAACACGATTTACCCTTGGCACTATGGTGAACATAGTTTCTTGTTTCGATTAAACTGTCGGCATGTGAAAAACATATGTATGTACTTCAGTAAGGACTTTTTGGTTAGCCGTTTAATAATGTTGTGCTGTATTTTTGTGGTTTTCTTTTAAAAAAACTAAGAGACCCTTTTAACACTAATGAAAATCAAATCATGTGTTCTTCAAAACAGAATGTCTTCATGCGTGATTCTGTGATGAGAAGTAATGTCAGAATAGAACATGCAGAAAGTCAAGATTTGAAAGGCCAGTATCATGCCTGAATTTATTCCAGTTAACATCGGCGCTTTATTATAATTAATATACAGGAAAATATCTACGAATCCGGAGATTCCAATTTGTGAATGTTTATTCCTATTCAAAGCACAGTAAGGACAAGATAAACTGTCTCTGCTTTTCATTGATGCACTGGCCTTTGAAGAAGAAGATCTAGAATAAGAGTTTAGTGTTAGACTACAAAATAATATTATTTCAGTGTCTACAACATTCTATGTACTAAATATTGATAAATCAACATATTTACTATTTATCTCTTATCTATAACTATAGTTCATATCATTTCAGGCAGAAGGTGCATCGAATGAGAAAACTCTTACTTAATGAAGTACAGTTCAGAAACGACACATTAACTTTTGTCTCGTTTTGCGAATTAAAACTCCCGCAAATCAGTGGTTGGAAAAACAGGTGTTACTACAGTAACAAGAACAGAGATGTTTTTGATATACTTAATTATCATAATAAGAATTCATTTAACACAAGGAGGCTATTCTACGATAATACAGACGATGTTTTTTTCAAAATAAAGAAGCTTACAAAATATCCCTAAGGAAGCAGACACTGAAACCACTAATGCACTACATTGAGTTTAAAAACCAAACAAGAAAACAAGACATTACAACACAAACCAAATACTATTGAAAACAAAAAACATAACAAAACAGAAACACTAATGGAAACAAAACAGAACAAAACTCTAATAAAACAAAAATACCAAACAAACAAAAAGTATGCAATGACGTTTATAATTTTGCAAAATCTTCACACCTCATAACGGATACGGATAAAACTAAGTCCAAACAAGTTTAGAAAAATCGTTATTCTAGTTTTAATCAAGCATGCAAATTGCTCTAATAAAACCCAAAAAGTGCTTGTAAAACAAACCTTTTGATGCAATTCGATCTGACCGTGGTAAAATGGTATATCATCATTTTATTTTATGGTAATATTTATCAATAGATTACATCAAACATTAACAGGAATGAAGTGTAATGTACAACAAAGCATTGAATGATCGAATGTTTAGTGTACAACAAAACACTGATTAACATTAAAATATCGTATACACTAGCTCACCGTCATCTTTTACAATTTTTACCAATATCTTTAAGAAATGATATAAGTATTTCAACAAAGTTCGCAGAATGGATTTCTAATATTTGCATTTACACTTCTTAAGTCATTCTGTAACGACACACATACGTAGATTTATTTAACTCTTTATTCCATGTTTACCAGCCAGTAGTCGTGTTTATTTACCATCCAGTAGTCGTGTTTATTTACCAGCCAGTAGGCGTGTTTATTTACCAGCCAGTAGTCGTTTCTAATTATCAGCCAGTAGTCGTGCTTATTTACCAGACAGTAGTCGTGTTTATTTACCAGCCAGTAGTCGTGTTTATTTACTACCAGACAGTAGTCGTCTTTATTTACCAGCCAGTAGTTGTGTTTATTTACCAGCCAGTAGGCGTGTTTATTTACCAGCCAGTAGTCATGTTTATTTACTACCAGACGGTAGTTGTGTTTTTTTCCCAGCCAGTAGTCATGTTTTTTTCCCAGCCAGTAGTCGTTTCTAATTATCAGCCAGTAGTCGTGCTTATTTACCAGCCAGTAGTCGTGTTTAATTATCAGCCAGTAGTCGTGTTTATTTACCATCCAGTAGTCATGTTTATTTACTACCAGACGGTAGTCGGGTTTATTTACCAGCCAGTAGTCGTGTTTATTTACCAGCCAGTAGTCATGTTTCATTACCAGCCAATAGTCATATTTTAACTTATCCTGCAGAACGAATTGTGTAATTTTCGGCGCATATCAATGTGATGAATTCCAGCTTAATTCTTGTAATCTTCTGTATCCATATGCGACTTTTAAATGAAATCAATTTATTTTAACAAACTAGGAATTTAAAAAGGGTCCATTATAGGTAATATTTTTTTAATTGCGTTCTGTGTACTTTTTAATTTACGTTTAATATTAAATAAAGAACAAAACTCAAATGTATGTCTTTCAGTAAATGTGTATGTCTTGTCTTACAGATTGTTAAAATGAAGAACATCTATACATCGTATAGTGGTTATATATCATGAAGACTGTTGTCATTGCTATATTTGCGGCCTTGGAAAAACTCCGGAAAGTATTAACTCCGAGAACTTATTACCGCTGCTGATACAGTTAGTAAGGACCATATCTTTTCATTTCTTTTTTGAGAAACTCAAATCCACAACTTTGCTCCGAAACAGAACCGCAAATTTAAATACCCGCCATATCAAAGCACTATCGAGTATATTGTATACTACTTGTGGCTAGTATATTCCTTTCATTTAGCAGTGTGTTTGTTACTGGATCTTAACCTTATTCAAATGATGTTATTACTTAAAGATTACAATGTCATTTATTTATTTTTTAAATCAGAAAATAAAATGCAAATTGCAATTCGATAAGTTATTTCAATATTCAAATAGAAAATTGGTCTCTCACCTTTCGGATCACCCAGTAATGTCGTGTTGACTCTCTGTAGCTGAGTTGGTGCTAGATTAGAGGGTTGTGTTCGCAGTTGCATCGGGATAAATTTGGTATTCCATTGTACCATAGGCGACTTATTATCCAATAAATCGGTACCTAGGTTTATAGGGTTTCCCGACAAACTGCTGTCACCACTCCGATACGCCCGGTCAGACATACGTTGTTTGCTAACATGCGGTCTGTAATGGTAATTTATGTCGTTGATTTTTTTTTATCACAGATTGTTACGAAGACTTCATTGTACTTTTACATTGTAATGATGAAAAATAGCATCACATACAAGTTCATGAAAACTTAGCAAGACTGGAGATTAATTCATACACATGCTTTTTTCCTATTCCATGACCATTTTAATATTTGCTCGTGTGATTTTTAAATCTTGACGTTTGCTTTTTTAATCATGCTATAATAAAATAACAATTTTTGTTCAATTTAAACAAAACATAGAATTCATGGATAATACGAATGTACACAAATACTTAAGTCTGTTACGGTGGAATGGTCTGATTAACTGAAGACTTTGATACAAATGGATATATTAAAGCATAGCAAATATGATGTAGATGCACTCATAGCAGAATCAAGTACAGACATAGCATAATGTATGGAAATTAAACGGGACATGTCAGTAATCAATATATTCAAGGTTGCAATTATTTTGTTTTCATCAATTAACCTAAGGACACTGCAAGACTGCAAAAGAAACATGTGCTGCAAAAAGTTGTACACTAACACGTTTGTGACATTTCATTTGATTGCAATGAAAGCATATGTGTGAAGTGTGAAGGCAGAATAAAACGCATGCAAGGTTCCCCCAGTCATAAAAAGCACGGTCAGCAAAACAAAATCGTTATGGATATGTACAATCTATTACAAAATACCATGTCATACCGCATGTCATAAAACTGATACCAAAGGACCTGTTACAGGAACAAGAGAATTTTGCCCACAAAGCAATTTAACCATTACTGGGTTATATTTGTAGCTCCCTAAGACACGACCCATGAGATATTTTTGAAAAATGAAAAAGGTCCCCAGGGCCTGTGCTATGAACTATTTAGTGATGCCTTCCAAAGGTGTACGACAGGGTTCACTTTTTTGTCCAAAAAACTATCAAAACAATGTTTTACGCTTTCAAATAATATTATATTATTTAAAGTAGGATCTGCTGCAAATTATGAACTCAAATATG
>NW_018408851.1:1064047-1115056 GCF_002113885.1 Mizuhopecten yessoensis | reverse complement strand
GATTTTATTTGGAAATAGACGTTGCTACAATTTGACATTTATATGACAAATTTACCGGTTCTCAAATTTTCTGAAATTTTCACTATCGTATCTCAACATAATGCACCAAATAATACTAAAAGATTTTTGGTGTACAAGAACCGGAAATTGGTGTTTTACTTCCGTAAAGCAATTGATGTAGCAAAAAAGTGTATGAAAATACCAACATTTTTAGAGTTTAAGATTTTATATTTTTTTTATTATGCAACTTTTTGTAACATATTTGAGTTCATAATTTGCAGCAGATCCTACTTTAAATAATATAATATTATTTGAAAGCGTAAAACATTGTTTTGATAGTTTTTTGGACAAAAAAGTGAACCCTGTCGTACACCTTTGGAAGGCATCACTAAATAGTTCATAGCACAGGCCCTGGGGACCTTTTTCATTTTTCAAAAATATCTCATGGGATGTGTCTTAGGGAGCTACAAATATAACCCAGTAATGGTTAAATTGCTTTGTGGGCAAAATTCTTTTGTTCCTGTAACAGGTCCTTTACAAGTTTGTACTAATGATAACCAATTTAAACTGTTGTAGTGTTGATAACACTAGGATAACCAAATTTACTACGTCTGGATTGGAAACTAATATTATTGAACCGAGTTTTGTTAAGCAGAAAGTGCTTTGAAGATGCTGAGGATTTGATCTATTTCACAGGAGATAAGTTTGATTGTTTTATAATGTCAAATATGCCACTTTTTGAACACCTGTTTGGGATGAAACGACTGTAATTAGATGTATTTACACGCATCATGCCGTTCTCCTAATGATAATACGTCACAAGAATCTACAGATGTTATTCTTTAAGTAAACTATGTTAGCAGATAGTTATTTCTCTAGTACCACTATCTTCAAAACGACACAACTCCTGTTATATCAACGACGTCCAGAAAAAGAATAAAAGAAATTATGAAAATAGTTATTGAATAGTTTCGGTTTATGTATTCGACTATTTATTTATATATGGATATCTTTTTCAGAAAAAAATCCTGTGGCTGCAAACGAACGGTTCGAGTATATCTAGTCAAAACTCTTTATAAAGTAGTCACTTGAACCGTGTATGGCCTTTGAAATAGATTAAATATCCATGTAGAAATGTATTCAAGTATACTGAGTTTGTAATAAAGAAGTTTTCCAAGCATTATACGGCGTGCCTGTAATGAAGATTTAATAAACACAGATATATTCATTAGGAAAAATTTGCTCGTGTATATAGAAAGTCTGCAGACTGACCAAAGAAATTGTAAAAAAAAAAATACATTCTGGCAAATTCTGGTTATTGTTAATATGAATCTTCACACCGTGAATGTTATTGCACAACTCGGTTTTAACCTGGTATTTCTAGGCTTTGGTAAGCTAGGCAGCGTGACTCCACCTTTCCGATCACCATTCGATTCCTCATAGTTTTGGCTGCAGAAAATCCATTTTTGAATATGGTTGCATTACACATAACATTTATGAGTGAAAATATATTGGAGTATACATAGACGTTTAGGTCACATATAAAACAGGAGCGGAAACAGACATAAAGTTAAAACATAAAAAGGAGTAATGCATGACATGAGCAGATATAAACATTAAAGTTACATATAACAAATGGAAATAATATATAACAGGTGTGGACGTAGACAGTGATGTTACTAATTAGATCAAATGGAAGTAATATATCACGAGAGCAGACATAGACATTAATATAGATATAACATAAATAGATAACATATTACTGGAGTGAACGTAGATATCAATGTAATTTATATGAAACGAAAGTAATATATAGCGGGAGTGTATGTAGACATTAACGTTATTGATAGGAAATGGAAGTAATATATAACTGAAGTGAGCATAGACATTTACATTACATATAACATATGGGAGTCTTACATGGGTGTAATACAAATAAAAAGTACCAATTAATTACCTTAATTATACTGTTAACATAACCTTTAATAAATAACATCTTGGTATGTTTTCAATCCAGTTATTAGATTAAGGAACAAAAAACTGCATTTTCTCTGATGTTTTGGCACTAGTTTGACTAATAGCACGTAAATACCAACAGGTATCTTCAAAACAAGTAATACATCCCAAAGGTCGTGATAATGGTCAGTGCTAATAGCACAACACCTAATACATGTATACACACAGTGATAATTTCTCACCACATAGGATTGTCTAAAATGACAATTACATAAATCTAAATTATGTAACCGGAAAACAGACAAAAGCACAGTTTACATAACCCCATCATTGTTAGACATTTATCTTCTTAATATTATTGCAGTATGAATCCCCGTCTTTTACAAACATATTCCAAGATGCGCGACAGCGACTGGGTTATTAATAACAATACAGTAATAATTTGATTTTGATCCTCGTATTTTCATTCAAAACAAAGGGAATTCTGATTTATTTTCTGTGTGGTTTCATGATGCATTTTCAACAAACTGTTGTACCAGTAGTGTTTTACTGGATCATGGTCATGGTTTTTAATGTTACATCTCCGTGAGTCTGAATATCACATCATGCATTTATGTAACAACTTCCTCTCACTTACCATTGTTTTTCATCACATTGATGCAATAGTATACGTACAACACAGAAACAGAACACGGCATTTAGGGGAAATATAGTACAAGCATAAAACGATTTGTTAAATTTTGATGTACCATCTCAAGAAAACACCTGTTTTGTCATCAACAAGCAGATAAATGCCATTCAGTAGTCTCCTAACATATCCCAGCTGATGATCACATATGCCAAAAATAATTATCAACTCATCTTCAATCAACACTTTAACAAGTCAGTAATAAAAAACCCAAATGAATATTAGTTTCATGAAAGCAGATGAATATCTTGCAAATCAATGAAAGTATAGAATTTGCTATACTTTGATACAGGTACGCAATAACATTCCATTTATTGTTTTGTGTGTACCAGTTCCAAGTATTTAAATGATATTAAGGATGTACTCTTCTGAGGTTTCAATCACGTTCAAGTCTCGTTTTGATCTGGTGTAAAGGGTTTTTGTAATATTTAACAACTTATGATCAAGTTTATTAGCAAACACGCATCTGAAAAATATGTCAAAAAAATAGATGCCTGTTGTTTGTAGAACTTTTTTTACAAGAATTTAAAGAAATTACCAATTCGGCGGCCATTTTGAAAATGTGTATTATTGTGTAAATCTTGTGCTTCAAAAAAGGCCAAAATTTCACCTTTTTTGGCACTAGATTGATCACTTAAATTGTCATTGTGTCGCCATTTTTAATTGTAGCAGGTTCATTTTTGCTGTACAACTTTATAATGTTAAATATGATAAAAATAATATGCAACAAACTGGAAAATTATACATTATTGATATTTTTTTTACGTATTTAGTGTAACTGAAGCACTTTTGATTTTTGACCCCGAAAAAAGTAAAAAATAACACAAATAATAATGGGACAAAAAAAGAAGCACGCTGACCCCCCATTTTTGTAGATGTTTTAGAAAGAGAAACACGTTTTCATTTAATTCATTAAAAACCAGAACTTTTTATATCAAGCGTTTAATCTGTAAAAAAAATGGTAAAAAATGAGTATTTTTTCATTAAAAGTAGGGGGTAGGGTTAACTAAAATCGGCTTTTTGAGTTAAAACAATAAGATTAAGAAATTTTACTTCCATAGTTTAAAAGAAAATAATATTTTCAACAATTCTACAAACATTTATACATATCTGAAAACACACTTGGAAGAAATTGCATGAATTTGTTCTGCAAGTGGTCAAAACCCAAAAAATCACCTAAAATCACATGTTGTGGTAAATTGGTATCTTTGACCAATCAAAGCACAAAAACGAGCACACGGACATATGTTTTTTTTGGCATTTTCTACTATGCCATTTACTCCTTTTTCCAAAAATCCATATAAGAAAAAAGTTTAATACAGGAAATTTTTGACTTCTCAGAGGTGTACATCCTTAACGTGTTTACGCTTTATATTTTGCAAATGCTATCATTCACGGATTATCAACAGCGGATTTGATTCACTTTATAGAACACAATAATAACAAAATATCAATTGTATCCTCATTAATCCATGATATTTGAAAATCGGGGATATTTCTATACTAATTAAAAATCATAGAATTTTATGGAACTGCTTGTGATTGTTGACTTCGTGATGGTCTCTTGTACATTATCCTTCAATCTCATTTTCTGCAGGAAAATGATGGGAATATGTACGAGGTTAACACGAGAAATACATTACTGAGTGAACAGAGACACAACAGGTTAATGGATACAGGAGAATGCAGGCAAATGCAGAGATGGCTGGAATAAGTAGCACCATTTTCATCCCACCTCTGCCTACTTTCTGACATGAATTCTACAGCAGTTTTGCAGCGCAGCTTAGTTATCTAGTGCTGTAAGCCCGAGAAATCTTTGTACTAAATTCATTCAACAATTTATCTTCTTCGTTTCAAATTTGAATTCTCAAGGCTCGAAGATAAAAAAGCTCTGCTGCTTATGATTAATCTAGAGACTAGGTACTACAACAGCATTAAATATATATTATGGATTGATTATATGCGACAGCCAGCCTTCTAAAGAAGCATTAAAACAGAGTTAATAGAAATATAATACAGAACGCATTGAATAAATATGTAACAGCCACCCTGCTATAGAAGCACTAGGATATATGGTTGGTTATAGGTAGGCTAAGTAGCTGCCACACAGCCTGGTCAAAGTTACCTGTGACTGCTAATGTAACTATTGGCCCTCTGTACAAACACCTGTTGCATATCTAGGAAGTACGAGCTATCACTGGGATGGCCCGTTGGGGACAGATATGTGCACTGGGAGTCCTTAACACTCCCCTGCTCTATCAGGCTGCAAAGTTTAAATGCAAACATTTTACCAGGGTCCAGTGCTGCAAAGCTTATTTATTTACACGATGTGTCAAAGATAGTGTCAATTATAAGTGAAATCCCCTTCTATAAAAATTAGCTGTGTTTTTCTGGTCATTTTAATGTTATATCATTGAAAAGTTATATGGAATATTTCTATTATATACCATTAAAAATAATATGGAATATTTTCATCAAAAAAAAAATTGCATTACATAAACGTTTTTTCTGACCATTTAATGTTATTTTTAAAAATATTTTATATTTTTAGTACTACCAACACGAATTTCTCTGATAACCATACTCGACAACCTGGGGTCATGAAAAACATTTATGGACAATTTCATTTGTAATATAAAAATCTCAAATATATTCTATACACATTCATAATCTTAACAACTTAAATGAATGCATCATCCTAAGCTTTAGCAATACTCTAACCGAAACACAAAGAAGAAAACAGGCATTTTATTTCTTATGAATATGCACTCTAATAATGCGTTTTTATAAATTAACAAAAATAATGCAAAAATATGCACAAATAGAAATTATTTTTTAGGGAAACATTTATCGAAAAAATAAGGTAAGATTACAAAAGCAATACCTAGAAGTTCCGGTGCGTCTTATAAAACATGTTTATGATTATGTACACTAATGATAGGTCTTAAAATGACTTATGTGAATTTTTGACCAATAACAAAGTAAGAAGAAGAAGAAGAAGAAGAAGAAAAAAATCCACGCAAAGAACATATTTTTCGGGAAACTTTCACTTTTATATTGTTCTATCAAGCGTTTTTCTTTACATTTCCAAAAGTTCAGTTTGCAGGATAAAACAATTCAGATTACATCTCATAAAATTCCATGAGGACAATTATCATAGCTTCTGTTTTGATTAAAAAAAATAGATCAGATGAGTGGGATATAGTCTGAACTACAAGCTTATCTACATGCATTTACTGGTTTCTTAATCAATACAGGAGAAATAAGGGGATCTGGAGTCATAAGGTACTATTGATATGGATAGTTTGATCTAAAAAGCTTCATTTTTATAAAGTATCCTGAATAAGAAAATAAAATATTGTTTTTGCTAATGCACAACGAGGTGATTGTAACATAATTCTTTACTAAATCTAATTGCCAATATAAATGATTTAAACACAAACGAAGTTATCATTGCTCTAGACAGTATTACTAGTATCAGTCAAACAAGCTTATTCTAATACTCAATACATGGATCATTCAAGTTCAAAATAAATAGGACTTTCAACATACTGAAAGAACCTCGATACAAGAAATTAACCTTGATGATGTAAAACAGGAGGAATAAGAATATTGTATGGCTTAAACATTGAAGTACTTATGAAATAAATACATGGAACGCAAAATAAGGATGTTCAAAATCTGAATTTAGACAAATATGGGGTACATGTTTTATCCAATTTAATGATTATTTTAAGGACAAAATACTAGCGTGACTTAGTCTTCGTTAACAGTGCTCTTTCTAGATATACCAAATCTTGAATAATCTAAAAAAAAACTATATATTTGTTTACACCCGCTTTACAAATACAAACATAGGTCTGCTAGGGACTCCATCATCTAATATAATTGCTATTTTTATAAATATATCTTGACTTAAATGACCCATGACCTGTAAATGTTAAAACTACATTTGAAAATTAGAGCTTTCATTTGACTGCGTTTACACTTACAAGAACATACTGTTATGGGACAATATTGAAATGGATGGTGGTATGATTTAAAAAAACACTTTATCTTATTTTAATATTGCAAAGTTACCGAAGTAGAAAAAAATCGTAATCCCAACACAAATATGTGATTGTACAGTTCACGTAAAATCATTCTATTCATAGGAACATGCAGAATTGAATTTTATTTTATTTTTAAAATATATCTCAATACAAGCAAATTCTAAACTATTTTTTTAAATAAAAAATTAGAAGCAAAAACAAAATGTGTTATTGGAGAACTGTCTAAAAAATATAACACCCAACTCCACAACTGTCTTCAAATACTAGTAACGTAATGGGGAAAAAAGGTTGGCGTTTATATCTTGAAACAATTTTCAAAAACTCGAATTGCAAACAGAGAGCAATCTTCCGATAATTCGAAACAAAACAAAAAAATAAAAGATGAAGAACAATGTGCACATGTATTGAAGACATCCTGTTATAATGATACCTCAACTTTGATTTCAATCATATCTTATTTTTTTTATTTTGAATTATCGCAGAATGACATGTGAATATAAAGGCCAAGCAAAATTGTTAAAGACATTTTTTAACAAAATAAAAACTAATTAAAAAAGTAAGTTTCCTTCTTTTTCCTGCACATTTAAACATTAACAACAAGGAGCCCTTCCAAGTAGCTGATAAGCAGTGTTACACAAAAATAGACCAATCAAAATCTGTCCTCGATGAAGATAATTATAAACACTCGAATAACGAAATTATACATGACATGTAGGCATCAAGTCGCTCATCAACCAATCAAAACACGAATTCAAACACAAATATAACCCTCACCTTTTCTGCAGCTTTTTCAGCCTATTTTTCTTATTGCTAAAATAAGTTATGTCAAAGTGAAAAGTAAAATAGCAAATGTTGGGGGAAATGATGTATAAATCTCTCTCATTAAATGAGGTGTATATATGAGACACGCCTATACACTTTTAGAATTACTTCACTTTGGCTCTATGACTGTTGTTAAACGTCGGGCGTCCGTTGTTTGGATGTATAAGTGCAAGAAAATAGTAAAAAGAGTAAACAGATCACCTCGAAATAGCATATTTTCATATAGTTAACTTCTTTCCATTCAAATCTCAAATAAATCTACATGAAAAGTAAATACCGATAAAATAAAAGGCCATACCCCCTAAAACAAAATTTCAATGATATCTCATTAAACTGCCATCATTTCCCAAGCAAAAATGTGCCGTTTAATGGAGTTTGGCGACATTTTGTGGGAGATATATCAAAACCCACTAAAAATGGAAAATGGCAAAATAATGAGGTAGCATTGTATAAAACATCTAATACAGTAGGTAGTTTCTGTCTTAGTTCTATTAACAAAATTTCTGCAAAAATTGAAGAAACAAAAAATCAAACCCAACGAAGAAAACCTACCGTTTAGTCAGTGCATCAACTTCAGCATTGTCGTATTTGGATCTACCAAGATCTTGTGAGTTCCTTGGACTAGTCATAGAACGAGAGCTCCAGGGACTTGAGCTCTGAGTTCCCTCCAGGTACTGCTGGCTCGGTGGCTCTGGCTTTGGTAGAGCATTTTCTCTGAATCTGTTCTTCCTGTCAGGGTAGGTAACAGGTCTTTCCCCTGACGCTATACGAGGTTCGTGGTTACCCTTGGATACCGCACTTTTTGTCGGTGGCCTGTTGGACTCCGTGTGAGCAAATGTCACTGAATTTTTCATAGATTTTACATCTCCATGAGTATCACAGAGTGTCTTATTAGGCGGCCTATAATTATTTAAATCATTGTTACTACTAATCTGACTTTTATTGGAAGGAGGTCTCACTGAGTTTAAATCATTCACTATCGCCCGGACTGTGCCGGCACTGCTGAGGTTGGAGTTCCTCTTAGAAATATGTCTATCAATAGATACAGCATTAGGGGAGAGGTCTGGAGGTCCTCTAGAGTTCTGAGTATTTGGAGTATGATTAGTATAGATACTTGGATCAATTGTTATTTTCACCCCACGATGGCGAAAATCTACTCGTCGATTACTGTTCATTATTGTTCTTGAACGCTCCATCTTGAGTCCAGGATGAATCGCAGGAACATTATTACTTTCAACGAAAGTTCCTGATCTCACAAAAGCTTTCTTCGTCTGTTGTTGTGGTTCTGGTGCAATCGATCCAGGTTCATCGCCTGAGCTTTTTTGGTTTCCCTGGATTGAAACATAACTCATTGTTACCGGGAACATCTTACCAATATTTTGTGACCTTTCAGCCTTTGGTGGTAGGGGTTTACTTTGAAACGCCTCCTTGACCTGGACAGGGTTATTTTGCGACCGTGTTCGATGAACCACTTCTTTCCTTGGAACTTCTTGTGGCACCGTCTTCTGAGGCGAACTCGTTTCTCGCTAAAATTCAAAACAAGTTTCAAATTTAATACCTTAAATTATCATCTTAGAATATTTTTAATTTTGTAAAATTTCGATATATATGTTCTTGAATAAAATTGTTACTATTGAAAATGAAAATGTGGTAGAATCGTAAAAGGCACAAAAACATGAGCACAAAAACATAAGCACAAAATGTACAAATTAAACAAAAGCAGATTATCATTCATAAGTTATGATTTTCTAACTAAATTTGAATTTTCATTTGTAAATATTAAATGAAGTAAATAGTTATAGGTTTTATCTGAGATTGTTCAATTAAGATATGAATTAACAACCTTTGGTCCAAACCTGTTTGAAGCAAAGACAGTTTTATCTGTACTGTATGAGCTTTTCAGTGTAAACCTGCCGTCAATTTTCGATTTGAAACGTGAGATAACACGCCCGCAATATTTTTTACTTTAATGATTATAAAAGATATTTCACAGTTATGCAGGTAGAATATAACAGGAGCGTTTATACAGGTGCTTATAGTCAAACAGTATGAAACAGGAAATTGTATAAACATATCTTTATTGAATTGATATATCACGTGACCATGACTTTTGCATATACAAGTAATGAACAAGCAAAGCATATATATTTTTTTATTGATGCTCAAAATAACACTCAACCAGCAACAGAACAAAACCAAAATACTATACACATCAAATGATAATATTATACAATTTACATCTAAAAAAATAAACTTACGTTAGTCATTAATGTCCAATATTTCAAGTTTAAACCTTTGCAATTATTTTAGAGCGATTTCTTTTTAACTTACAGCATAATATGAAAAAATTTATTAAAAATATTGTGATAGACTCATCTTGAATATGGTCAAGGTAGCGATGCAGCTAAATTAAATATATTTGTATATATATGCGTAGCTACCTGGGTAATTCACTCTCAAGCAGGATAATTGTTTGTTTTAGCTTTATTGAAGTAGAAGATATCAGCTTTGAAACTTAATTGTAGACAAAGTGGCTCTTTTTTGCTCTTTAATGAGTGATTGAAATACAATTAATACTTCCACATTTTCTTAAGAAAAAACCCAACTAAAGCGCCCATGTAGTTACCCATTGAGTGGCATCAATAACGCTTAATAAAAAACTGCAGTTACAGCTAAAAAGCAACTAGAATAATACCTCCATGTTATAATGATTGGCCATGTAGATTTGTTCAGATAAAACAGCTGGGCAGCATTCAAAATAACAGCTTAATGTACAATGACGATTGGATCATGTAGATCTACCTAGTCAGATATAGTCAACTGAAGAATTCCTGAAGACAGTCTTTGTATTGCAACAATTCAAAACACTATAAAATAACCACAAAAGTATTTCCAAACGAAAAACATCTATTTCAAATCAAATATATTCATGATAAATATATACTACTAAATTAACAATAGGAAAAATAATCCATTAAAAATTCAGTACAATATTGTCTCTTATCAGAGTTTCCGATTTTACATTAACCCATTAACATCTCCTACTACTGAAATGGAAAACTTCTTATGGTTGTTCATCAGGATTCAGTCTTTGATATGACAATTTATTCCTCCATCAGTAAACAACATGACACAGTATATTCATATATCACTAAAATACATTGTACAAATATGAAAGGGAAATAACTCTTATTTCAAATATTGTCCATTCATATATCCATTCTTGTAAAATCTGTAATTTTTTCAAGAAAGTTGTTTCAATTTTAATTATTTTTAAAGGTCGATAATTTTTCACATCAAAAAGTTAGATTTCAAACCGTGAAAGGAGAAATGCATGTAAGTTAATATTGTGCCAGAAAATATGTTAATGTGTTACCGATAACTGCACATTTTTTTTTATTTAATTCAAAGTAACTGTACCCCTACAAAAGTTTGCATACTAAATACCCTTTTCTTGTGTTATCCCAAGTTTGAAACTTTACACTGAAACATGTATGAAATACACATAAAATTCAACATCCTCAGGCAAAGACAAGCATTGTTTATTGACTATCCTATTAGTATCAATTTAGTATTTCAGTGATCAGGTTTAAGCAATGGGAATATTTATTATTGTTTTGACAATATCTAAAATTCGAGTTACTTCCCTTTCTTACAATTGAAAGACAATGTAAACTGACACAAAGCAAAGGCCTGTTTGAAATGTCATATACACATCATATAATCTAAACAGCTAATTATAACCTACATCCACATATTTGACATAACATGGATTTATCTATAAATGTTACAAATCTACATTTTTACTTGCAAGTCGGTATCTTAAAAACTTCTACTATCGTGAAATACAGGGAGAATAAATGATTGGATGGATGGGAAGATAAATAAGCTAATTATGCTATAAAGATATTTTGTTTTCATTATCTACATCTATATGAAATACTATGGGTCAAAGAAGTAATAATCAAACGGTAGCTTCACCAATTACATTATGAAATACTAGATAGATGCATGTTGAGATGGACAGAAAAATACTGCAGATCAGGCATTACGGCTAAAAATGGATAACGACAGATCATGACATAATTGTCAAGACAAGTTTAAGTTCACTCAGATCATTCACATTATTTTGATACACATCAAGGTTGTATTTGATTTGTAACAGAGTATTTAGTTATTTTTTAAATTGTGTTGTATTTTACAGTTCATTCAAAAATGGAATAGAAGAAATATGGTGAAAATAAACCTGCTGCAAAACTCCGTAACTCAAAGTGAGCCATTTTCTTAAGTTATTCAAATTCAGTCGGTGAACGACATATACAAACTAATTCAGTAAATATCTATCATATGCCAGATCAATTATGTCCATCAAGATACATAAAAGGGTATACCAAGATATAAATCAATCTGACACACACAAAACCTGGTATACTACACTAATCTGTTTTCTCCTCTTTATCACACTGTATGGTGATCTAAAGGAGTTATAATGGGTAATTCTATATTTAAATACAAACGTCTATCTACTATACTATCTCATGTCACCAAACTGATAAATTCACTTCATAGGTATGTCATTAAATTCTTCACAACAATAAAAACTGGAAAAAAAGTTCTGTTACTTTAAAAAGTATATGGTAAAAAATAAATATGTGAATGCTGAATTGAATTTTATCTGTGTGATTTTTTTTTCAATCAAATGAAATGATTTTGTATACAAATAGAGTTTTGATTGAGAAAGAACACATTACACTATATATGACTTATACAAATGATCTTTTAGATCTTAGATCTGTATCAGGGCTATAGGTATATATCAAATCTTAATAAATATAAACTCTAGTCTATCATTCAAATGAACACATTTATTGGATGAATACAACCAGACCATATAAAAAATTGTCATAAAAATTTAGTTGTCACGAATTGTAAAAAACACACTATAAATATTTTTGTCCTGCTCATAATCTCAATTCCAACTCGGACAAATTGCTCGTAAACCAGTCCCCTCATCAGACCTACATTGCTGGTGTGCCTCAGTGACAATGAACAATAAGAAACACTTTGTGGAAAAAATCCAATCAATAATCATATATCAATTTGTGACATCTTCGAAAACGGAGGAATTGAGCTGTAATGTCCCTATTCAAAGACAAAATTCTACCACAGTGGCTAATGAATATACAATGTATGTCATTAAATGACGACAAGGGTCATGAAAAAATGAACACGATAAGAATTAATTTCATGATCGATTTTCACCCATAATTATCGTATTTGTGATAACAAAAATGATAAGCACCAGAATTTGGACAACCTGCAAGCTTTTCAGTTTTTAAAGTTATTATTAATAATTCATTCAAGCTTTTCAGCTTGTAAAGTATTTATTAATAATTCATTCAAGCTTTTCATTCTTAACTAGTAATTGAATTGTTTGACACAAGATAATCCATTATTATAACATTTTTTAATTTGTTTTGCTTTTATTTTATTCAACTAAGTGATGATGTATAATAATAAGTCTTTGAACCTTTTATGTTATGCTTTGATATACTATGTACTTTTGAATCTTAATTTTTTTTTCAAATTGATTGCTAATCTTGCACTGTGTTATACAACATTAGTAGTGCAAACATCCCTTTTTTGGACACACGTTTTTATGGATAATGGATGGTAATTGATTCTCTTAAAAAGAAAAGAAAAACCGACTAATTTTGCATCATAATGGATTATCGTCTCAAAGCTGTTAACACCCCAGCTCTCATCCTCCTATAAGTAGATACATTAAACAACCATTTAGGGTAAAAAGGGATGGGTTATTTTCTTATTAAACTGCGGATAACTCGTTTTTTTCTCAAATCAGATGGACTCACGAGTCTCATGCCCACGTGGTAGTTACGTCTCTGAAAATGTCGATGAGAGCATAGCACATGCATTTTTATTAATAGGCAAACAAGTTGTGCACACATGTTAATGTTGCTGCAAATGAAAGTTTTATGAATGAAATGAACTCTTAATGAAAATACCAAAACCTGTCTGTTATAACTGAATATGTTAAAAATAAACAAGACGATATGAAGCATGGCTAAACAAATCTCTCTGTAACTCTCAATATCAGGCAAAGAGGGAATCAAATGGTACATGATCATATACTCCAAGTTAACACAAGGTCAAGCTGTCATTAGCAAATATACACACAACAAATAGACACCAACACCAAACACTTTTCACTTAAAGATGTATTTTAGAAATTCATGATCAAACTTGTACAAGCAGGGATTTAAATCGGTCATTTACAGATCTAAGAACAATAAAATCATTTTCAATATGAGTTAAAAGAGTCCGCAGAAGTTTCAATTTTTACTTTAAGATATCTTTAATATAAATAGTTAATAGTTCATCTTTATCCAGACCCTGTGTTGAAAACCTCAAATACACAACATCAAAACATGCCATATATTCAGCTTAAGAGCACAAGAAGGTAAAAGGGAGGTAACTTACTTGACTTTCTTTGTCATGATCCGATTCTGTTTCCGTAAGCTTTGTTCCCATGGACTGAATAGCTACTGAAGAAACACTGCTACTTGCTGCAAATGATGAAACAGACAAAGAATTAAATACAAATGGTAACCCTTCATTTGTATAAAATATCTAAGACTTGTTTAAATGAAAATTAACTTATCAGTCTGATTTGATTAGAAATGAAGCAGTTTCAGGACAGAATAATAACTGCTTATTACAATTATACGTTATAAACACATTTTAACATGACATGAGGATTGATAACATCACAAAATGATAAATAATGTTTTCTGATGATTGACGTTACAACACAAATGTTGATAGATGTAATGATATATGAGGGTTGATGAAATGCTATCACAAGGATTGATAACAGAACACGACGAGAGCTAACATCATTATATACTAAGATTACAGTAATAATGCCATGCAAGAGTTGATAACATCACATGCGGGTTGGTTGGAAAAATGAACAACAAAACTGGCTATACACAAGTATTGGTCAGATATTGAATAAACTGTCATGTTTCTTTACGAATTTAAGTAAAAATAACAATATATATATATAACATTATAAGCATTTACAATGCCATAGCAGGAAAATTGTGATGGAGTTTGATACCCAAAAGAAAATTATTTAACATTGTTTTCAGCTTGGGTTCACAAGGAGTGTCTATAATAAACATGATTTACTAGATGGCAATGTTTGAAAATGGATTTTTTTTGCTTATTTATTTTATTCCAAATTAATTACAGAAGCTCAAAAAATACAAAAAACAAAACCAATTGTGATGCTTTAGCTTTCATCTTTAGAAATATACCACACAAAAAATATCACATCTTAGTATACCCCTCAATCCAAAAGTTTAATTCAGTCAACTTTTCAAGTCTAAATTACCTACATGTATTGTGTTTACGACCACAAATTTTACCAAGTTTATCCTGTATAATAAAGGGAATATATGTTTGAGTCACAGCAACCATTTTAGGTAAATCAAAATCATCAATTAATTCAATACTATTGTACCTTAAAACTTAGTCATTCTCATAGGATATCACAAGGTAACTTAACTTTCATGAAAAAAATCTACAAATACACATAACCATATTATAGTGATGCTTTCTTCAAATCTGAAGTGTTGAAAAGAGTATTAATTCAAACATCTGAATTGTTTTAATTCATCAAGGACCATGATAACCAATTGATATATTTTAATTTAACATATTTCAATTTTCCTCTGATAAAGCAAAAACCTCTCAATCAGTCCTTATGGTGCCAATTTCTACGTGTGGAGTTTGGGAATATAGTTAACAAATATTTCCATGAAAAAGGGATTTAGCAGAAACAGTGTTTTAAAAAAAATCATCATATGGTAAATATATTAATAACACAATAGATTTTGGTTAAAAATTGCTTTTTACCAAAAATGCTAAACATCGTAACAACAAGTTTGACAAATGAACACCATGCATGTTAATTACGAGAGTAAAACCTACACCAATCAAGATTGGTCAGTTCAGGCCATAACCAATCAAACTGACTAAAATCTTCTTAGAGGATTAAACATTACAGTAGACACAGCCATAAAGGTGCCCTATAACTTACATTTATTCATCAAACATGTTCCAATTAGGAAAGAAGTTTTAGATATTTTCATGAAAATCAGACCTAAAGTGAACAACTTTGAGATTCTATTTATCATATACTCAAACAAATAGTGTTAAATTGCACGATTTGTGATTCAATCAAACTAAAACACCACCAGTTTTGCCGTGAACTTGTGACGTCAACGTACTGTCCTTAATGTGACGTCAAAATGGGTGATGTAACACACGTTTCTTATCAAAAACTTATGTGATAATGTTATAACACCGCATAACAGTCTGTGTATATGATAAATTGCATTTTGAATATATCAATGGTCGTCATAAATAGGTTCCATAGAAGTGACAACTTAATGAAGTTTATACAACATCTCATAAACATGGTGCCATTAATGAAAAAAAAAAAATTGCAAACTTTCACATCAACCCTACTGTAATTTAGCATCAAATATTGTCCAAGTTGTTCCAAATATTTGGAGACAATGCAATATTACTCTGACACCTTAACAGTAGGGTAACAAAGAGTTTGTTAACAACACAAATGATATTCCTGAAATAGCCTAACTTCACCTAAATATTTACATCTTATGATGGTCCTACGTTATTCCAGTGCCGACACTCAAAACGTAAATGTTCCTGTTGATGTCAGACACTGTTCTGGATTGGGTATATCCATCATTACAAAATACCAACATATAATACAAGATTTCATAAAATGATATCGAAAATGTGTATAATTTACAATAAGAATATCTCCAAGTCATGCCAAAAGCAACACCAGTCTGCCTGTAGGACGCCTTGTGATTAAAGGAAACATGCATTTTCAGGAGACATGCAGTCTACAAAATATCAGCATATTTTTCTTAACTAAGAAAATATTAAAATTGCAGGTACAAATGGTGTTATAAAATGCTATATATATATCTGATGATTATTTTTTATCTTTATTAGAGATTCATGTTGATTGAATTTCACAAGCTAATTGAAGAGTAACTGTTTCAGTGGATCTATCTAATGGCTTTACAACTTTTGCAAACTTTTTTTTAAAGTTTGAATGTAAAGTATACTGAGAGATATTCTTTTTTCATATCTATCATATTTTATCTGAGTTCAAACTGCAGGTAGTTCAGACCTTAGTTTAGTCCACTAAGAACTAATGAAATTAAAGGAGGGGAAACTTTCCCTAAAGTGAACATCCCATCATTAGGAGTCATCAGAATCAATTAAAGAAATACATGCTTTATGCAAATCTGAATATTACTGAGCAAGAAAATGACAAAATTATAATGCATCATTATGTTATACCTTTGATTTAACAAGAATACTAGCATTCATGCTGTTAATTTTGAACTAAAAACTTTCAAACTGGAGAAATGCACATGACAATCCATCCCTTTCATCGACAACAATTAAAGTCACTAAGATTGGGTATCCAAAGCAACAGCTGCCAATCTCAAACCAAATTTTAAATTTCATCTTTTAATTTCTGCCAAATTGTTAATCACAAAAAAGTTCCTTTAGAAAAGATTTTCCGTCATATGATCAGTAACAAATGTCCAATTCTGTAATTATTGAGATGAAATCGATATTTTCTTTTTAGAATTAAAGTTTGACAAGTTAAGATGAGATTGGGAACTGTTCTATATGTTTCCGTATCGCAGACACACAATATCCATAATTACAGAAATAAAATAACCAAGTAAGACACAATGTCTGTTGCCGTGGTAACTTACACTTCCGCTGGCTCATTTTAAGTAGTGCAGACGAGTCTAAAACACAATACCCAGTAACTGTAGGCTTAACCATATTGTCAGAATGTTTCAAATGTAGAGCTCGTTCTACATTTTGAGTTGTTTTTGAAATATTTGTAATGTCATTTATAAAAGCTTCCTTTTTTCATAATAATATATAGCGGCATACTTAATTCCTCAATCACACAATGCATGTAAATCTATGATGAGAGTTTTCCGTTACTTGAGAACAAATCATGTGGCACTATACCAACACAATATACATGTACTAACAAATCCTGAAATGAAGTGTGTTATTCCGTAGGCCTCGACCATATACAGACACATCACAGTCTCAGTACGTAGGCCTCGACCATATACAGACACATCACAGTCTCAGTACATAGGCCTCGACCATATACAGACACATCACAGTCTCAGTACATAGGACTGGACCATATACAGACACATCTTAGTCTCAGTACATAGGCCTCGACCATATACAGACAAATCACAGTCTCAGTACATAGGCCTCGACCATATACAGACACATCACAGTCTCAGTACATAAACTTTGCTCCTCTACAGACACATCATAGTCTCAGTACATAGGCCCCAACCATAACAGACACATCACAGTGTCAGTACATAGGACTCGACCATATACAGACACATCACAGTCTCAGTACAGTAACTATACTCCACAAATGTCTACTGCCTAAATGGTACTGACTCTACAGGTTTCATGAACATTCTTTTACATAATATTCTTTATAGGGATGCATTACTGAAGAAAACTAAAGGGAAATTTCCTGTATTTATGACTTTTCCTCAACTCCAAGTATGCTTTTCTATGGTAAACTTAAAGAATCATTCATGAAACTGGGGTCTGTGATTCTATTTTGGGGGTTTAAAACTAGGGACAGCAGTAGCTGTGTACATCAGAGACTACTTCCTAATTACCTGTCGTCACTTTTACACTTTCCACAATACAACTACTTACATAAACTAGGTATCAAAACACACTCTTGAGAAGTAACAACTCAGGAAAAAAAATATCCATATTAAAATAACAATCACAAAAATTATATTCAAATTTTAATGACAGGTGTTTTTTCTCTTTATAGTTTGTTGGCGTTTTTTGCTTCAATTTAACTAACAGTACAAAGTCACTAGTTTTTGTAGATGTTTTTGAAAATAGCACTGACTTAAATTTGGAAAATATATATTTTTGTTTGTTTTAGGTTCTTGAAAAGGAAATATTTGTATTATTGATACTTTAACTCTATAATCTTCTGACAAATATCCTGATATCCTATAGAGTTCTTCATTTATTTTTTGATATAGTCAATATTTAAAACTTGCAAATGTTCTCATATGTAGAATCATAGTTTGATATTGAACTGAAAAATCAAAAAAACATTCAAATTAAGCCAGTTCCCACCATCATAAAGCAGTTTTAAATTTAAATCAATGCATGTTTCAAATGCTGATACAATTACTATATTTCTTTGAAATCAGTGTCTATGTGGTGAAATAGTCAAATTTAACTCATTCACCCCTGAAATTTCATAAGGAACTATTCCAACCTTTGAATTGAAAGAGTTCAAATGTGTCTTCAGGGGTGAATGAGTTAAAACATGTACATGTTCATGCATATGAAATGATATTTAAATGATAATTAGATTAGAAGCTGAAAAATGAATTAAACAACATTCATAATGACTAACTTTTTCTGTAATTCCAGGGACAGGTTCAACATGATTAAAATACGAAAACTGCATAATCAAAGTCATCTTCATGTTTCATTTTTGCTTTCATATTTTCAAAGCATGCTACCAGTGAGAATAATTGGTGAATTTTTACATTGATATTGAGTCACAGATGACACATTTGATGTGTTCATAGTGGCACAGCCTTCACCATGCTGACTGATATAGTGTACAGTACGTGTCGAGGTGTGGCCTAGTAGGGTTCAGGGGAGATAACTAGGTGTGGGAACGGGGATGTGGGGGAGGAATCCAATATTACTAGATGTTCAAAGTATTTTGTATGGAATACGATCTGGACTGAACTAACCTTAATTTGTACAGTTATTATACTCAAACTTTTGCTTTATTGTAGATTTTTCTTTTTTAATTATAATACAATATATACTTTTCACAGTTTTGGTTCCTTTTTGATAAAAAATAAAAGAGAGAAAGACACTTTGAACACACAAGATTATGGGCAATTATTTAATTGCCAATATTACAGTAATAAATGTTTGTAAAACACATTCACAGTTTCCCAAGTTTTAAAATGTATGTATCTGATAAACCATTCTCAACAAGACAACACCTGTTGCAAATGTGTTTGATTAACATATACTTGCCTCCGAAAGAAAAAAGACTTTAACAAATAATTAAATGAATGAGAATCTTGTACCATCTTACAATGTTTAAACAGCAAAATGAAATATATCAAGTGTGAAATAACAAAAATATTACAAAGTAATTAAAAGGTTAAGTATTAATCTAATCATTATCTTTGCATAAAATTATAATCTTCAGAAAAAATATCAAGTATGGTTTAAAAAGTACAAAAACATAAATGAAGGAAATAAAAAACACTTCTAAACAAAATATTCTATAACCAAATTTCACTATAAGTTAATAACTATAATTTTAAATATATGAAGTTTAAGGTAAATGTCCCAATATCAGTTAGTATAAGAAAATAGTGTTTCTCCCTGTCTTAATGTAGATAGAGACAATGATAAAGAAAAACAGCCAATAACCAAACTTGACTTTTCAAGCTCACCTGGTTCATGTTCGTAAATCGCAATAAACTTTAAATGTTTAGATATTCAACAACAGGTAACGTTTGTCTCAGTATTGTGTATCACCAAGCATTAGGAGGATAGGTTACAGAAATTGGCTATAAACATTAAATATTTTTTTATGAATATTGATAAGATTTGGAGACCTTATATTACTGTAAGTGATAATGGCATTGATGACGGACACGAAACCATGGCAACGTCTAGTAGAGCTATTGAAACAGGTCTGTTTTTGTTATTGCATCTTAAGGAAGAATTATTTGCTAGTGATGAAACAGAAAAAATCCATAAATCTGTACCCCACATGCCATTAAAGACCTGTACTGGCACTGAAAAACAACGTTAGTACATGATAGATGAACCCATATTTAAGTTGTTTGCAGTTTAGTCGGAGATTTTGAAAAAGCAACAGTTTTTAAAGAATCTTGTCACATGTGAAAATATCTTTTTATAACATATTTGTGATTCATTTTTATTTTTTTTAAATTTAATTCTTATAGATATCAATACTGGGTTTTTTCAGACAACATGGCATGACCTTACTGTAAATCATACTAATAAAGTTAACATGTATTTTAAACAAAATTCTTCCCCTTTAAGAGTATAAAAACCTGTTTCTCCAGTCATTTTTGCTCTCATTTGACCCATGTTTTAGTCAAAGGATATCTAACATTCTGGTGATGACACACATCAAGATATTCCGTCTTTGCGTATTGCAGAGTTATCTTCTCTTGGGAGCAGGTACTGATTGTTACGTCATTGGTTTGTGCGAGAAAATTACGTCATTTTCTCAAAAATTGATGACGTTACTCTCACAAACAAGTGACGTAACAATCAATGCCTGCTCCCAAGAGAAGATAACTCTGCAATACGCAAAGACGGAATACAGGACTAAACAACTTAACCATTTAGTCAGCTGAATCACAACTACTTTAGGTTAGAACCTAAGTCTGTAGAAGTCAGTACCTGAGCTAGGGCGGGTGTGGGGGTCTCGCAAGTCAGCAGGTGTTTTCGTCCTTTCTTTACCAGGTGTACTTGACCTCTGAAAAATTGAATAATTTTAACATATTTATAAGTTGATTTAATGAACATGGTATTTTAACAATAGATATTTTGGTAAAATGTAAGTTTTGAGATTTCACTCACAACATACTTTGCAATGTGTTCTTTACCCTAAGACTGATACTGTGAGTAGGTAGTTTACAAGAAAAGTTCCAGTGTGTTGAAACACAAATAGCACATAACAAGTTCAAATTCTCTCACACATAAACTACACGTATCATTTTTTTTTTTATTTCAGTACAAGCTGGCATCCATCTTCATCTTGAAATTCAAAATCACATAAACATTTTTTAAACATAATAGAATAATTAAATCAGGTCACAATCACAGATAATGGATACAAAAGATGTTAATCTCAACCTGTGTACCTTTTGATTGGTTTTGTATTGAATTGACAGGTACCTGAACCATGTCAGGAGACTTCCAAATCATCCCAAGAGAAAGAGATTAATTAGCCACACCCATCATAGGGAATAAAATAAAGCAGGGCATTGCAAACAATCCTGGTCCTCCACCATAAGACAAACTACTGTATCAAAAATGAACAAAGGACAATAACTCTGTATAAAGTGGAACACCTAATTACACTATGCGAAACTCTTATCAATCCCAACAAGCATATTTGTGGAATTTATATCCCCCGCTTGCAGGACATATTGTAGGCTAACATTACTGAGGTTAGGTTTAAACATGTGAGTATCGTGCTGTTGAGATAAAATGTATAGCTTGAAACTTGAAGAAAGAAAAAAAGCCCTATACCTCATTGATTATCCGTAAATATGCAAATCACATCGGTTGGCAAACTTAGCATGAGTCGGATGTGCATATGAAATTTGGTTGAAACATCTGAACATTATCTACATCAATTATCACACGAAAACCAAAGAGTGCCCGAGATGGGTGGAAAGACACAGGAACACAAACATAATTATCAAGTTTGAAGGAAGTCGGCTTATATTTGCTAGAGTTATTAAGCGGAAACGGCAGATAATGACATTTTTCATTAATCAAGGGGACATAACTCTGCCAAATGGAGTCCGATTAAAGTGTTTGTCAAACTTGGCCGAGCCCTTAATGCATTGAACCCTGTTACTAAGTTTGAAGACAATCGGATAATATTTGCAAGAGTTAATGAACAGAAACAGCAGATGATGTTTTTCGTTATTCAAGGGACCATAACTCCGCCAAAAGGAGTCTGCTGAAAGTGGTCATCGATCTTGACAGAGCCCTTAAGGCATTTAACCCTGTGACCAAGTTTGAAGAAAATTGGTTAACATTTGTTGTAGTTATTGCTCGGAAACGAACCATGACAGACAGACAGACAGACCCAAATTAATATCCCCCATTTCAGTGAAAGCGGGGGATAAAAAGTACTCACATACAAATTGGTAATTGAAGGTGACAATACCGGAGATATACACAAAATGTAACATGATATACAAAGGGCCATAACTCAGTACACCAAAGGATGTGTGACCATATCTTAGTATGTAACACTTTGCCATTCCAACAGGTATACACACACAAAGTTTGTACCTGAAAGAGTACATGAGATATGCCCTGGACAAATTGATGTACTGACAGATGGAGTGGAAACCTAAAGTCATCACTTAAAGTACTGGTGGCACTAAAACCTGTCTAAACGGTACAGAAACTTCAGTCTCTATGGTGATCAGTTTAGACAAGCTTCACTGTACTTCATGGAAGGGTACTCCAACAATGTTAGAGGTTTTACACGGCGAAAAACTTTTGACAGGCAGTCGGCAAAATCATATCCGATTGAAAAAAGGCCAACCAGCGGCCTCTCATGTTATGGGAGTACATGGAAGGGGAGACATACCTAGTGATATCAAGGTTGTCCCATTTAATATCATGATACTTTCACATTAACTTTCCCAGTTATGGAAATACTAGTGAATCATAGCTTTATATATTACAGGGCCTTAGCTAGCTAGTTGATATAAAACTTGACCATAAGTTACCTTAGCACTGAGAGCTCTCGACTTGACCTCCGACCCCGTGACAGCTTTCTTCTTTCTTGGTTGGACAACAACAGGTGTTTTTTCTTCCAGCACAGTACTTTCTCTCCGTGCTTGGGGTGTTTGATACAGTGGTGGACGGTTCGAGTCATCTGTGAACAAGGCAACATTAGAATATGATAATATTGTTTCTCCTAAAGGCTGAATTAAACAAAAGGCCCAGTGAATTCTGCCCATCTACCTAGCCTGTTTGACCAAAAGTGCTTTATACCAAATTTGCTTAGAATGCTTGATGTTGTTTTGGTCAAAAGATCCTTCATGCACAATCAGATTAAAAATCCTTTTACTGATACTGAAGCAGTAGAAATTTACCCCTATCAGACCTTGACTGTCTGCCCAAAGGGTTCACAAATTCTTATTTATACAATAGTAAATCCCCTTGGCCCCAGGATTCTTATACACAAAGTTTGGTTAAAATCCTTTCAACTGTATATTGAAGGAGTAGATTTTCAAAGTTGAACACTTATTTCCCCTATTGAGCCCTGTTTAGTTCCCCTAATTCAGTATACCAACTGATTTCAGAAAGGCATAGCTATACCAAATATAGTCAGCAAATCAGGTAAAAGAAACAGATATTTTAATTTTCTTACTTTCAAAATTCATATGAACTACATATTTGTATTAAAGAAATGAGACAAATTTAGCTACAATAGGAAGGAAAAATAATGTAAACACTTTCGTTTTTATTATATTTCTCATAATCAATTGTCTAAAAAGTATTGAACCTTTTAAAGACAACACACTGGTCATAAAACCCCGCTTACATTCATCCTTGGAAGTCCTCTTCTTGGTGACTTTGCTTATAAACTTCCCCTCGTTAGTTAACGCTGTCACCTAATAAAACAAATAAACCATGGCTGAAATCATAATGCTGATTTACTGTGGAAAACATTTTTGTTTCATTATTATAGAGTACAAAACATTACAAATATGATCATAAAATGCTTATGAACAGTATTTATAATCATACAGACCTAGCATATGGTAAAATGTCAAGTTAAGAACTGTACATGTATGTAACATATACTGGTACACCCACTGATTTGTATACCTTAATGGCATACCCAAATATCTAGAGTGAGCCATCACGCAGTGAAAATGAGATTGATATCAACCTGTATACAAACCGTGATTCAATGCTCCATATATGAGAATGTGCAGTGGAGCCATGAAGTTGATATTGAGGTCAGTGTATACCATGATTGCATACTCTGTACATGGAGTCAATGAAGCTGAGGTCAGTGTATACCATGATTGCATACTCTGTACATGGACTCAAGGAAGCCGAGGTCAGTGTATACCATGATTGCATCCTCTGTACATGGAGTCAATGAAGCCAAGGTCAGTGTATACCATGATTGAAAACTCTGTACATGGAGTCAATGAAGCCGAGGTCAGTGTATACCATGATTGCATACTCTGTACATGGAGTCAATGAAGCCGAGGTCAGTGTATACCATGATTGCATACTCTGTACATGGAGTCAATGAAGCCGAGGTCAGTGTATACCATGATTGCATACTCTGTACATGGAGTCAATGAAGCCGAGGTCAGTGTATACCATGATTGCATACTCTGTACATGGAGTCAATGAAGCCGAGGTCAGTGTATACCATGATTGCATACTCTGTACATGGAGTCAATGAAGCCGAGGTCAGTGTATACCATGATTGCATACTCTGTACATGGAGTCAATGAAGCCGAGGTCAGTGTATACCATGATTGCATACTCTGTACATGGAGTCAATGAAGCCGAGGTCAGTGTATACCATGATTGCATACTCTGTACATGGAGTCAATGAAGCCGAGGTCAGTGTATACCATGATTGCATACTCTGTACATGGAGTCAATGAAGCCGAGGTCAGTGTATACCATGATTGCATACTCTGTACATGGAGTCAATGAAGCCGAGGTCAGTGTATACCATGATTGCATACTCTGTACATGGAGTCAATGAAGCCGAGGTCAGTGTATACCATGATTGCATACTCTGTACATGGAGTCAATGAAGCCGAGGTCAGTGTATACCATGATTGCATACTCTGTACATGGAGTCAATGAAGCCGAGGTCAGTGTATACCATGATTGCATACTCTGTACATGGAGTCAATGAAGCCGAGGTCAGTGTATACCATGATTGCATACTCTGTACATGGAGTCAATGAAGCCGAGGTCAGTGTATACCATGATTGCATACTCTGTACATGGAGTCAATGAAGCCGAGGTCAGTGTATACCATGATTGCATACTCTGTACATGGAGTCAATGAAGCCGAGGTCAGTGTATACCATGATTGCATACTCTGTACATGGAGTCAATGAAGCCGAGGTCAGTGTATACCATGATTGCATACTCTGTACATGGAGTCAATGAAGCCGAGGTCAGTGTATACCATGATTGCATACTCTGTACATGGAGTCAATGAAGCCGAGGTCAGTGTATACCATGATTGCATACTCTGTACATGGAGTCAATGAAGCCGAGGTCAGTGTATACCATGATTGCATACTCTGTACATGGAGTCAATGAAGCCGAGGTCAGTGTATACCATGATTGCATACTCTGTACATGGAGTCAATGAAGCCGAGGTCAGTGTATACCATGATTGCATACTCTGTACATGGAGTCAATGAAGCCGAGGTCAGTGTATACCATGATTGCATACTCTGTACATGGAGTCAATGAAGCCGAGGTCAGTGTATACCATGATTGCATACTCTGTACATGGAGTCAATGAAGCCAAGGTCAGTGTATACCATGATTGCATACTCTGTACATGGAGTCAATGAAGCTAAGGTCAGTGTATACCATGATTGCATACTCTGTACATGGAGTCAATGAAGCTGAGGTCGGTGCATGTATACACCATAATGACATAGACATATCAGGATCACTCAGTGGAGCAGTGCAGCTTGGGTAAGTGTAAGAATAAATAAAAACATTTTGTAAACATACCGTGATGGCATACTCTGTGTCTGGAGTAAGCCTTCGAGCTGTGAAGCTGAGGTCGGTACCAGAATAGATACACTGTGAATTCATGATGACGTCATAACGTGTGATCCTCCCTAGAGGGACCTCCGGCGGGTCCCAGGTGATGTGGATCTCGTTACGTCCTATTACCTGGACGTGAGGCTTGGATGGAGCATGAGCACCTAGAGTGAAGTAGAGGACAACAATTGTTGGAATCGTGAACATAGATGCAATCAAAGTTCAAATTTTAAGGATTCTTTTAACATCATATTTTTTCAGAATAATCCATTTCAGCTGGAACAAAATATATGGATGACATCCCTAGAATTACTGAAACTTCTAGAACCAGGGATATCCTTAGAGAACTTTCAACATTGCTTTAAAATAAGCTATCAAGTGAAAGCACTTACATTATGAAATGATTCAATAAGAGGGTAAATAAATGATATCAGAATCAATGTGTCAACTCATTAATAAGTTAATGTTGGTGATTGTGCATTCATGGGGCAATTATTAGTCAAGTGATTTCCTATTAAAGTGTATTATACAATGTATAATCATATTTTTGGGAGGTCAAAGCTTGAAGTAAAACCTTGATGGTGATGATGTCTTTGCTAACACCTACACCAGATAAACAAGTGAAATGTGATATTGAGCTGATCGCCTGCTCCTGGTCTGGAAGGCAGCAGACAGTTTAAACTATAGCCAAACTTACCTAGTTCTGAAGTTGTTCCAACCATGTAAGCTTTCTCTCCTTTACCTTTGGAGGTAGCTGCACAAACCTGTTCAAAGACACAAACATATTTACAGCAATGTTTATACGACATCGTCACATTTACTGGCTATAGCAGCACAAACCTTGACACACCTATTTACAACTATATACATACAACATTGTAAGGAGATAGCAGCACAAACCCTGACACACCTATTTACAACTATATACATACAGCATTGTTAGGAGATAGCAGCACGAACCTTGACACACCTATTTACAACTATATACACACAGCATTGTTAGGAGGTAGCAGCACAAACCTTGACACACCTATTTACAACTTTATACATACAGCATTGTTAGGAGATAGCAGCACGAACCTTGACACACCTATTTACAACTATATACATACAACATTGATAGGAGATAGCAGCACAAACGTTGACACACCTGTCTACAACTATATACATACAACATTGTTAGGAGATAGCAGCACAAACGTTGACACACCTGTTTACAACTATATACATACAACATTGTTAGGAGATAGCAGCACCAACATGAAGAACTAACATACATACTTCTTCTTCCAGTAATGCGCCAGGCTCCATGCGAAGCATATTTGCACATGGAATATTCACCCTTTCAATTAAACAGTGTTGTTACCTTCTTACTTTGGAACTATGTGGTCCATTAGTATTTCCTCGTAAGTTTGATAAGGAAACATAATTTTGATTTAATTTTTAAGAAACTTTAACAAGAATAAATCAAGGATTGTGGGTAATAGTGTTGTCATGACAACCTACCTCTATGTCATATGAGGTGTTGGCCTGTAACCCAGAGATAATGCACACCAGTTCTGTCGTGTTCTCTATAACTCTGTCACCTGGAAACATACATATGGCATCTTAGTTACTACAGGGTGGCATCTAATACATGTAAATGGTATCTTAGCTACCTCACGATGGCATCAAATACATGTATAGCATATCTTAGTTACCACAGGGTGGCATCAAATACATGTACGTACAGGGTATCTTAGTTACCACAGGGTGGCATCAAATACAGGGTATCTTACTTACTACAGGGTGGCATCAAATACATAAACAGGGTATCTTAGTTACCACAGGGTGGCATCAAATAATGGTATCTTAGTTACCACAGGGTGGCATCAAATACAGGGTATCTTACTTACTACAGGGTGGCATCAAATACATATACAGGGTATTTTAGTTACCACAGGGTGGCATCAAATACTGGTATCGTAGTTACCACAGGGTGGCATCAAATACAGTGTATCTTAGTTACTACAGGGTGGCATCAAATACATATACAGGGTATCTTATTTACCACAGGGTGGCATCAAATACAGGGTATCTTAGTTACTACAGGGTGGCATCAAATACCAGTATGTACAGGGTATCTTATTTACCACAGGGTGGCATCAAATGCAGGGTATCTTAGTTACCAATGTGTCACTAAATATAGAGTATGTTAAGGTATGAAAGTGGCATCTAAATAGTAAATAAAAAGAATATGGCACTTTCCACTAACTATGAAGTATATATATACATTACCGTTAATTATCAAACACAGAGTGATTAGGAAAGAGATATAGTGGTGCACGATATTAGATTAAAATGAACTGATTGTCAAAATAACTACTGTATTACCAGGAATTTTTACCCAGTCAAACTTTGAAGATAAAATCAATATTCACCCAGTGTCAATTTTGCCCTTCACACTTAATTACTATGTATATTAAGTTGTTCACTAATACTTGCTGTTATAATAAATTTGTCCTCATTACGGAGAGCGAAAAAGGAGGAAAGTTCTACAGCAGCAAAGTTTTCCCAAATAGTATATGTCATTTCCTATCAATATACGATTAGAACTAGAATGTGTAGCAATAAAAACAATCATGACCAATAACAGTCTTACCTTGATAGACAGTATAGCCCTTCAGGACCCCGTTGAGGTGTTCTGGAGGGTCCCAGCCAATCTTCAGCTGAGTAATTGTACATCCTAATACCCGTAAGTTCATAGGAGCACTCGGAACAGACTCCTCGGTGACAATGACTGCGAAGTCACTGAACGGACTCTCGTCACCCTCAGTATAAGCTCGGAGTTTGTAAGAGTACTGAGTACAGGGTTGTAGCCCAGAAATCTCAAACTCCAGTTCCTTCCCAGTAAAAATGCATTTGGTAGCTTTAAAAGAAAAGTCACCAATATTTTTAAAACATTCTGCAAGGAACCAAATATCAGTCAAAACATTTAAATGGAAGCTCATTTTTGAATTCAATTTTTTCAATTTCCCTAAGCTAAATTTATGTAAATCAAGTCAATCCTTTTTTTTATCATCACTTTTGACTTAAATACATTTATAGACTTGAAATACCTATGAAAGTACATGTACTAACAAAGCTGCAGTTTCAAAAATTATTTAAATATAAAACTTTTGTAGATCAATGAAAGTTATAGTCCAGTGATACATACTATCAAATAATTGGTAACGGACTTGAAATCCACTTTTTGTAGATATAGGGTCCCACGATGCTTTCACAGTTGTACCGTTATTGATGACTGAAAATAATAAAGGTTCATTATGAGGACATTCTGTAGCATTACAAGGTTAGTAGGCCCCAATACAAGGGTTGTTCTGTCTTAACTTTACCAACACTGTCTTATGTATAACAGATGTTCTTGCCCGCAATATTTAATTTCTTTTTTCAAAAAATCATAATATTTAAAAAAAACATGATCTGATCATCAAGACAAAAATTCATTAGAGTATAAAATCAAGTAATCAATTGCTATGGTAATGGTTATATTTAAGTTTATAAACTTTGTACAGTGTAATAGAAATGGTTATCATTATTATAAAACCAACAGGTCTACACTATCAGCTGATCAGTCAGGTATAAACTGGTCAAGTAAATGTAATCAAATGTGACAAGTAAGTATACTTGTTACTTAAGATAGCCTTGTCGTATTGGAAACTTGTGTTTGATTGGTTGAGACTGGTATGATAAGCGGACCTGAACATAGAGTGACATATGTATGTGAAGGCCTCCCATTCTGTTTTAGTGTGTAATTCACCGAGTAACAATATTTCGATCTTTTAAACTGCTATTCTTTGTCGTCAGTCGCAAACTAGATGATACAATAATATTTGGAACTGGAAACTTCTGCTGCATTGTTGAATTCGCAGATGAATACTTCTGTGAAAGCCCAAAACTTACCGTGTTAGGCCAAAAAATAATAATTACTTGGTTCTCAGGCCGGCGCGCATTTCATTTTAGGGCACTGCTTTGCCGATTTTATCGTGAAAGTAATAAAAAAAAATAGTGAATACACCAGCCGTTGTCTTAAAAAAAATCAGGAAATTGGTCCGCGTATCGTTTTACTCGTTAGTCACCCAAGTCCCTAAAACGTTTGAATAAAGATAAGGAGTTGATATACAGGCAAGCGTTGAAACGATTATGACATATTAACCTCGTGTACAAATGGCGCTGATTTCGGTACAAATAAGGAATGGGGGGGTCCGTGATTCTTCCCTGGAACATTTTGGGGGGATTTTCGGAGGCTTGTTTCATGACGGATCTCTACACAACTATAAAAACCGGTAACATCGTTCTGCTAAAGTATCTGTGTGTGTTTGACAAGGTATAATGCCCACAATGAACGTTTTACAAACTACACAATAAAAAAAAAATCGCCCTCGTCTCATAGTTTGTCATGTAAGACGAACCAAAAAAATTAATTCCCTGCCTCATCTCTCTTTACAAAAATTGGCCTGAGAACCAAGTAATTGATTTTTTTTGGCCTTACAAAAGTTAACCCAGTTTACAGTATTGCCAAATCTTGTTTGAATAAACCACTCTAAGTCACTTTACCATACAAAAGTATAAAATTTGCGCAAGCAATAAACTATAAGGATCTCACATGAGCTGCTTTATAAGGAAATAAGCCTATGCCACCTTGCTAAATGCCTCCACATCTGTGCATGTCTGTGTGTAATGGAGACATATAAGCATTATGTGAGACTGTGTTTTCGATCGTATTTTTAGTGCCGTCTTACTTGAACAATACAGCACTGACACTGTAGCATCCACCATTTTATATTCTACCTGAGTTATCGGAACTGAATGGACAGGACAAAAACACTTATTATGAAAATCCTTCACAGACCGATCTGTTGCCCTCTGTTGAAAAAGCACTCTGCCAGATCTATTAATGTACAGGAGTTTTGAAGGTTACTTTTAACAGATGTTATATAAAAGTTTGTGACCTTACTTTGTAGTTGAGGTGGGTTTGGTTTGGATAATTTCTTGAGGATTTCTAATGTGATGCTTGATTCTTCCTTCAGATCTGTGTTGGCATTGTCACGACTCACCACAGACTAAAAATACACCCGGATTAAGAAAATAGTAATTCAGACAAACTGGGCTGAAGACATTGCACATGAACAGCTCCTTACTACACCTAAGGACATGCTAAATACAGCATATATGGCGGCAATGCCACGATTGTTATCAGTACATCTGTGTATCTCTTCCAAATGTGACATGATTAATCAACTTTAAACTGCTGTCCAATTGAAATCTATTTTATAATGTCGCACTCTTTGGAGATAAATGTCTAAGTAAGGTAGCACATATGTATCCTTAAATTATTTATTGTTAGCACAGTAATAAACCACCTAAATCTCAAATGAGCAAACTGATGCTAATATATAAAGATTTACTGAATCTTTGCTTTTCCACAATATACATGATTCGCTACAGTGCTTACCTTGAGGGCAGGGATGACTTGACTATGGTCCCTCAGTCTCAGACATCCACGGGGCTGACTGGCCAGGGTTCTCAGGGTCCTTACAATCACAAATATTAAATATTGAGGGCCACCCATTGTATTATATACAGTAATACTTGATTTCTCATCAGAAAATTTCCCAAATGAAGGTATGTGCTTTTGGTTTCTGAATATGAAATTATTTTTGTGGCACAATCTAATTTTCTTGTGGCAGTATTTTCTTTCCTTCTTTCAAAGAAAGGATATATGCAAATGAATGGTTAACAGTCGTCAATAAGCAAATTTACATTCCTGATATATGGGTTCAGACATGGATAAATAATTATTTTTGTCCTTGACCTATGACCTCCAAAAGTTAATCAATTAAAAAATTGAATTAAAAAGTATAACAAAATTAATCTAGAAATCTTACATGGCAGCAAACCAGCCTGTTTCTGTGTCCTCAGCAGTGAGAAGGTTGGCTAGTGTTCGCAGAATGTCATCAGAGTGAAGATTATTGAGTAGGCGTGTGTGACCTTCTACATTGGTCGCTAGGCAACTCAGGGCAAAACAGGCATTTTTACTGGATCCTGTGTCATCACAACTCAACATTTTTGCTAACGCTGAGAGCTGTAGCAACAGACAGGTATCATAATGAGACACTATCATATTGTATATAGTGGTAATTGCAATTTTCACTTGAGACAGATTTACTTGGTGCTTAAGTTTCTCATTTATAAAAAAGGTTTGGTGATCCTCTTTAGACCTGTTCTGGACGTATTCTAGCCCAAATATATTCAATTTTCCAAGGCAAATGTTTGCAGTGCGAGGATCGAGGAACAGATATAGACTTTAAGATTATTCTGTTTGAGATGAAATTTTCTGGGTAACTGAAAGACCTATTATAGTATACACCAGTCCATACCATCAAATATTTCATAATGTATCAAATACTTAACATTTAACAGTATACATGATGGTAAAAACTGTAATATTACATAGGCTTAATGACCTATGTTTTACTACATCCAACAGTAAGTATAACCAAACTCAGTGTATAGGGGACCTTTGTCGTGTGTAAGTTGGCTGACTTCTACTCACCATTCTCTCCGACTCCGTCAGCTGTAACAATCTCTTCCTCCCCGCCTCTATATCACATAGTCTTCCTATGGCAAAAGCGGCATTCATTCCGCGACCTGGCAAACAAAATTCATGGAATCAATCATAATATAGTCTGGCAACTTAATTTTGAAATTTTCAATGAGAAGATTTAGAAATTTAACTAGATCTACTATTATGAACTCACAAATATGAGAAATATCTTAAGTTGTTTCAGTCAAATGCATGTGTCATGGTTTTTTTAAAAACATTTTAAGCTTTAGAACCTCATATATTTCAATATATGATATATATGTATTAATATACCAACCATGAGACTACAGCCAACTACATGCATGGTGTATTATATTAGGTCTTAGTATATTCTTGTACATTTCTTTCCAGGATAAACAGGGTGCACAGAAAGATGTGGATATATCTTTAAACATGATTACGATACTCAAGAAAACACAACATCCCCAGACCTTTCCCATACAAGTGTTGAGAGAGTTTACCTAGATTTCCTGATTAAATGAAGAGTGAAGATTTCAGTTACTCCACCAATAGAACAACATCGTGTACATCAAATGGTGGGACCAGGTGCTTACCATTATGAACATGTTCACACAGCCTTAACTCATTCACCCATGAAATTTCATAATGAACTATTCTGACCTTTGAATTGAAAGAGTTCAAATGTGTCTTCAGGGGTGATTGAGTTAAGATTTGTGATGAATCTCTAAAACAGTTACAGACAGATGGACAGAAGGACCAGCAGTTCATACCCTCACCTGCACTTTGTTCTGGGTAGGTTACAAACTTACTACCCTACTTGTGTCCTTGATGGTAAATCTTGTCACTTGTTACTTATTTAGTAAGAGTTCAGTCCCCTTTAGTTCAATCAATAAAACAATTGCTGATTAATTCAATATGCTTTTTCACCACTGGTAAGCTTGACCCAATTGATGCATCACCTGAGACCCAAGATTTGGAGACATTTTACACCAGACAGATCCCAACCAATCAGAGCCATGTATAATATACAGAAGGAGAAAAGATTTGGAAGTAGGAAGCATGAGAATAAGAAAGACATTGATAAGTATTGAAGCCAAAAAAATGATCGAACCTGTTGCTGAAATTGAATCAATTTCATGGAATAGATTTCATTCGAAAATACCAAATCAATGATAAATACAGTTTAGGTTTCATAAGCAGAAATGATTGCATACTGAAAGTCATATGACATTGATTAAATATCATACTTTGAACAAGTTCTTGGTCAGAATTTGAATTCTTGTCAGAAACATTTACTGCTATCTATATATACATCACTTGTTTAAGGAGACTTAGATACAAAATTTATCATTTTTTTTTTACATTTTCATATATAATTAAATTCACATGGTCTTAATATTCATAATATTTCCTAACTGAAAAATATCCCCATAGATATACCATTATAAATATGTAGTTTCATACATATCGGTACACTTTCTCTTTCATGTTGATCAAAAGAAGTTCTGATAATAGCCATGTGATCAAAGGAATTAGATCACATCCTATACTGTAGAACACTTGGTAATGACGTTTTCATCATGTAAATATTGTGGTATTCCATATGATATTTCTTTCCTTTCCAACAATTCGTGGGATCATACAAGTCCCAGTTAAAACAGTGAACAGTGACTTCTAAAACGAACACGGTTACCAGTAAGACAGATCTTGAGTATACATGTATTTTTGCAGAATTTCAATAGCAGTATACAGAAGGTTGAATATTTTCTGGTAAACACCGTTGAACCTACCAGCCTCGTCCACTCCTAGAGACTGGACCAGTCGGGACAGGATGTGTTGCGAGTTGTCATGACCCAAAACCTTCAGACATCCATTTTCAGAAATACTTAATCTGTAATAAAAGTTTGACAGTCAGAAGTACAGAATTCTTATAGAAAATTGACACAATTAAATCATTCAAATACTTTGAAGGCACTTTTATAGATAATAATCCATGTGAAGCTTACTTTTTAATTGTACTGAAAACTTTCCCATGGTTCCACAAACTGTTTTTATATACATATATATGTATATTTTTCCTGCTTGATATAGGTCATGTGATATCTAAGATGCGTTAATAGTTTTATTAGAACCAATGCAGTATTTTGGACAAGTATCCGGTAGACTAGACAGTATTGTGTATACAGACGGACAACCTACCAAGGTTATTCCAATATATCCCCAACTTCATTGCCACAGGTATAAGATCTTTTAACCTAGAAATTTTTCTACATGCTTTTTTTCAAAATATATCTTTAGCATGTCTGTTGTACACAGTGAATGAATTAGTTTTCAAAGTGAAAAATGTAATCAAGCACTTTGTGAGTACCGTTTTTAGACACAAAAACTTTAATTGGCCATGATAACATTACAAATATAAGCCCTTTCCAAGAGTTCAGCACCCTATATCTGTACGACAGTTGGTTGTACAGGGTTTAACGTTTTAACAACAGCTAAGGTCATTTAAGGACATCTGTATGACAGTTGGTTGTACAGGGTTTAACGTTTTATTAACAGCTAAGGTCATTTAAGGACATCTGTATGACAGTTGGTTGTACAGGGTTTAACGTTTTATCAACAGCTAAGGTCATTTAAGGTCATCTGTATGACAGTTGGCTGTACAGGGTTTAACATTTTATCAACAGTTAAGGTCATTTAAGGACATCTGTATGACAGTTGGCTGTACAGGGTTTAACGTTTTATCAACAGCTAAGGTAATTTAAGGTCATCTGTATGACAGTTGGCTGCACAGGGTTTAACGTTTTATCAACAGTTAAGGTCATTTACGGACATCTGTATGACAGTTGGCTGCACAGGGTTTAACGTTTTATCAACAGCTCAGGTCATTTAAGGACATCTGTACGACAGTCGGTTGTACAGGGTTTAACGTTTTATCAACAGCTACGGTCATTTAAGGACATCTGTATGACAGTTGGCTGTACAGGGTTTAACGTTTTAACAACAGTTAAGGTCATTTAAGGACATCTGTATGACAGTCGGTTGTACAGGGTTTAACGTTTTATCAACAGCTACTGTCATTTAAGGACATCTGTATGACAGTTGGTTGTACAAGGTTTAACGTTTTATCAACAGCTAAGGTCATTTAAGGACATCTGTATGACAGGAAGAATGCTCCACACATGAATTACCTGGCAAGCACTAGTGCAGCATTACTGGCAGTCCACAGGTTCTCTGCCGAGAGAAGTGCGGTCACATGGTCCAGTGTCTGGCCCAGACATGGTTCACTGAGCATCCACTCTCGACCCTCGTAACTCTCCGCCTACAGGTGGTAACGTATCAATAATTTTTACTTATCATCATCTCACCTTTAGTTAAAATTGTGAACCGTCTGTCAAATCAAACAGTTTTTCATTGATCATTTGTGATAAAAATGTATGACAAAGAAGTTTCTCCTTTTATGTAACTATTGTTAATATGGTTTAATTGAGATCTTACAAATACGGCAAATAACTGGTAAACAATGTACACTTGGTTAATAACGCATTGAAAACAACTATAAGAAAAAATGATGAAATCTGTTTGGCTGAACATTGATATTACCAGAGTTCCCATGGTTCCAGCAGCGTTCATCACACTCTCCGCATCATCAAATGCCAACATGCGTGTGAGATCAGGGAGGATTTTTCGACTTTCTCCATGTTTTGCCTTGGCAAGGCCCAGAATCCGGTTACATCCCAAGTCTGACTCGGCCAACGTTCCAATGATGTACGCTGAGTTACCCGCCACCCTGTTAACAGACAGAGCTTAGAATGAAGATCAAATCTTAGTTTAAATTTAAAATGAAAATTCTTCAAAAATCTACAGAAGTAGTTGTTTCAATTTTTTCACAAAATAATACACAAGGTATCAATCACTACTTGACTGACTGATTGAATTCTAATTAATATCTTAATGGTCTAATTAACAGAAAGAGGTCACACATGACAAAATAATAGAAAACTTGTCTAAACCGTTAATGTATGTGTAAGTAAAACAAATATAGATGAAAAAGGTAAGAAACCTGTAGATACTCCGCTTAAATTACCTTCAACAGCATTTCAATGAAGACAATATTTGTTTTCCTCAAACAACTTATACACAAAGATCTCAATTCATTATATGTACAACAGAAATATATTTAACTAAAAAATACATGATTGACTTTCCTTGCAAACTAAAATGAAAGTACATATCACATGAAGTATAAGTGAATTCTGACAAGCCTGCAGACTGCTATCTATGAGTATAATGACTATTAAATACTAAAGACGACTGATGATAGAAATGGTTTGTAATATTAATAGTTGTCAGTTAAAGAATTGTATACATATATACTAGAAAATGTATGTAGGACCTGAATTTCCCTACATTTGACCTTTGTATAAAGCAAAGACACTGAATAGGGACGAGAGAGGATTGGACATGATACGATGCAACGGGAAGGACATTGGTAACAATATTTATCACAAAAGGTACTGTGTTATCAAGTGAGTATATACCCATGTCAATTTTTTTTGCGTATTTACCCATGCAATATGACCTATCAACCCTGTGATTGGTTGTAAGTTTCAATTGTTTCAATTCTGACATCACGCTTAGGACAAGTACATGACGTCACAGACTTCGCACTTGAGTCAAAATGGCATCTTCTTGCAGTTCAGGGTTACATGAAAATTGTCGTTTTGCACGAATAAATGCCACAAATCCTGATTATGTGATAAAAAGGATCTTACACTCGTTTTCATTTCATATGAGATTTATGAAACGAGTCTTAAGATTTTTTTCAATTTAGCGAGCCTTTGTTTCATGAAACTCATATGAAATGGAAACTCATGTAAGATCCTATCCTATATATGCAAATACTCCCCCTCCTAAAATGCCAAGGGCATAAAAACTAGCAATTCAATAGGACAGGCTTCCTGGGAGCAGTCTAAGCAGAAATAGGATTCTGCAAGGATATTGTAAGTGTTCAATGTTATGAGAAGAGACTTATATCCACTGTTTACATATGTATAACACATAAAATACAATTTCCTTGGCCTGTGTAATATGTGATGCAATATCAAAACTCATATTCTCGACCTTGACTTAATAAGGACAAGCTTTAGGCAGAGTGGGGATTTGTCACTCATCATTATCGTAACAGTCATTCTCCCGCCTGAATGAAATCAATATCAGTGATGTTACATAACAGACCTATAGGAGTATTGACTGGAGTATTGACTATAAAATGAATTTTCAAATATATATTTTACATAAAGATGTCCTGTAGACATATCTGTACTTACACTAGACCTGTTGTAGTCTTGTCTTTATTGACTTTTANCCTTTAAGTAAAGGTCATAGCTTTATACTAGACCTGTTGTAGACTTGTCTTTATTGACCTTTAAGTAAAGGTCATAGCTTTATACTAGACCTGTTGTAGACTTGTCTTTATTGACCTTTAAGTAAAGGTCACAGCTTTACGCTAGACCTGTTGTAGACTTGTCTTTATTGTCCTTTAAGTAAAGGTCATAGCTTTATACTAGCCCTGTTGTAGACCTGTCTTTATTGACCTTTAAGTAAAGGTCATAGCTTTATGCTAGACCTGTTGTAGACTTGTCTTTACTGACCCCTGAATAAAAGGCATAGCTTATCTAAATACTACGGACTTGGTTTTATTGACCTGTTAGTTAAGTTCATAGCTATACACAAGCCATGTAATACTTATTTCATTTACTACTAAAATTATGCCATAGCATTACGCTAGCCTTGTTGTAGACTTTTAATGACTTTTCTGACCTTTAAGTAAGGGTCATAGCTTCACAATTTGAGACTTGTAGACTTTAATTATTTTTCTTGCCTCGAGATAAAGGTCATGGCTTATTTCCCTAGACTTGTTGTCAGAACTGGTGTGAACAATCAACACACTTATACATCAATCAATATCATGTAAAATTTAATGGCAGGATGAAATAAAAGGCCGCCCTTCGAAGACAGCAGATTGACCAACAAACTACAGGTATTGACTTTCCCTTGAGTGGTTTATCATCAGTGGAGATCTCTCTTTTCATGTGTGGTTTGATCGATAACGTGTCAATGTTTTGCTGTCCATGATGTACATAGAATTTACATAACAAATCCTGTTTATCCATCTAAGCTTATGTCAAACAGGGTTACTGGAGTTCATAATAATCAATTGTATATATATGTAGTTGATTATGTACAACTCTCTTTGAGCTCATTCTTTAATTTCTAATACTTGCCTATTGAGGATTCACATTAATCATAAATTACTTCATCATACAAAAAAAATCAAGTGCAAAGGATTAATATTGGCACTGCTGTAATATATAGTATGTCCAAATAAGGAGTCTATCAATTAATGTGATCACTAAGTCCGTCAGTTTATGTAATCACCTGAAGTACATTAGTACCATATTTGCGATAATTAGCGTTCCTTCCCCTATAAGCACCCTTCCCACTTTTTCAAGAGGAACTGAAATAAAGATCCCCTCCCAGGCCTGACCAGGCCCAGTTAATGATTCCTAGTACAATGTACTTATGTTTACAGTAGAGATTTATGTCTGGTGATCCTGTCTGCACCTCCAGTGAAGTATGAAGCAATTATATATAATTACAGCTAACACGGTAATCACTTAACTTATATATAAGTTTATCACAGACACACAGAAATTGAAAGTAGTTCTGTTGAAATCTGCATGTATCAAAAACATATGAAACAGATGCAATAAACTATCTCTGAAGACAGGTGTCACTATTACAATAAAATGCCCTTGGATCCTGAAATTCTTTTAAAATCAACTACAAAAAAAAAAACATGGATGGACAAAATGTGTTTTTTCTTTTTATCTGTGTGCACATTTTGTCCATAAATTGAAGATCCATGACAACAATTAATATGTATTATGATGATGTATTCAAAGCATGTGCTGCAGCGATACCCAGACACCAACTAGAACTTTACATGTCAATCATAGAACAACTTTATGCAACCAGACAATTCTGTTAGAGCCTTTGATTTTTACAGGAAATTTCTGGGGAATTTCTGCACCAATTGCGCCAATAATCACTTAACACAGTGATGCAAATTTATTTATAGCACCATTAATTACATCAATTACAGTCGGTAATTGACCACTTACAAATTACACTACATCACGTTTGGCGTGGCTTCAAAGTGAATTCTAGGGTAGATTTCTCATACATAGCAATTGCAATTCATAGCTTGCTTCCTTTAAGACTCTTCTGTAAAGATATGTAGTAACATTCTCACAAGGTGTAAACAACTTTCCTCTTCAGAAATATAATACACCACGGTTGGTCCAGCCAACTGTGGTGTAAAATCAAATGCTCCTTTATATCTAATTACACATCTACAGTCTTACATAATCGAATATATAATTCATAATTAGCAATAAAAGGGACTGAATTTGATGGGGGAAATCTTCTACTTTATTATTTTTGTAGATTTTGGTGGAAGGGAGGCTGGTAAAGAATGGCAATATAAAAGCTGAAATACTGTAAATTTGATTATTTTAGTGCAACAAAATGGTTTTTTTATTTGAATATGCTGCCAGAATTCATTACTCAACAAATATACTTTAATCAATTAAGTGAAAAGGTTGATAAGAATATGAAAGAAGTGGAAAATATACAATTTTCATACCGCTATATATATTAGTAGTTTTTATACAGCCTTCCTTAATTTCAGAATGACTGACAAAAGATAGCTTAAACTAAAATAGTAAAACTTTCTAACAGGTTTTTTTAAGGACAATACGGTATAACGACAGATGTAGAATGTAAAGTGTTCCGCTATCAATATATTCTTAAGAGACTTGTGTTTATCACAACAACCGAAACAAAATATTGGTCCACTAAATATATATCATCCACAGAATCAATTAATGGGGGCGTTTCCTGTACAAGTCAAACACTCAAACAACGCTCCGCCATCAATCAATTCCACACATTGTCTGTGTGTATCACAGCACTGTACACAATGCTTACATCGGTGTATCCAGGCAATGCTACAGACACAGACTGATACCATATTGATATTCTAATTATCTAAAATTCTGTTCATCTATTCTTGTAAAAATATTTTCAGTTATGTGTTTATCAAAAGCATTCTTTCCAAGTTTATTGGCATTAACATAAGATCTTATTGACATCAAACAAAAATAATCCAATGAATATTGATGAGAATATATTGTGCAAAATACAAATAAAAACATTTTTTATCTTTATTAAGGTAGCAGTGCAGGTTTGTATTTTAGTAACGTGTGATTTTTTAATCTCTTAGCGTTTATTTTTTGTTTCCCCTGCCCAAAGAGCTATTTCAGTTTATGTTGTGCATCATTTAAGGTCTCAACAATGAGAAATCTATATAGTATTATCCATAAAAGACCATTTTTAGTGAAGACAGGTGACACAAAAGTACATGTCAAGGTATTTTAAGTGCATTGCCAAGAAAAAAGAAAATCTAATATTTCCTAATGGAATCTTAAATAAAAACCAATAGAAACAATGGGATGTATTACACTCATTATAGTATGACCTGCTCTCACCTCATGTTAGATCTGAACATTTCATGTACGTTTCTAAAGGAATATATATATAAATATAAACTTTATTATTTTACAACAATTATGAAACAAGTTATAGCAACTTATATTAATCACTCTTGTTGGCCTGGATACTAGCGTGCAGGGGGGTCTTAATGTGGGAGGAAACCAGAGTACCCAGAGAAAACCCACGTGGTTGGGCAGGTGATCTTTTATCTTTTGATCTTTTCATGTCTGATCAGGGAATCAAACCCTGTGCGCCTTAGTTACAGGTGAGTGTGTAATCCACTGCACCACCTGACCACCAATAGGGTGTTCCAAAATACCTTCACTATGACATGCAACTAGTAATTTTTGTGAGAAAATCTTTTGCCAGTTATAACTTACATGTCTGGAAACACAAGTCATATTAAGTTTTGTAAGAAAATATGACCTTTAACCCCTTGCACTATCACCTTGTTCTTAAATGAAGAAACTAAATAGATTTTCCACACTTTCCAATCTGATGCACATTTTTGTGAGATTTCATAAGAAAAATGAAAGCCGTCAATAGCAATATGGTCATCAAAAGCAAAACATTTTGACCTTTGACCCTTTGCTCTGACCTTAACCTTTTGGGTATGGATTTAAGTATGTTTACATATAAACACATAAATATATCTGTGAACCTTCCTTAACAAAGATACATGGTCCAGACAGTGTGTTAATGGACGGATGCACAGCAGCAAAGGTGTAAGGAACAAAGTGACTGGTATAATAACAAAGATTTTATTCATGATTTACAAGTTCATGCATGTTAAAAAATATCAAGTTTTAATTTAAACATGATGTTAAGACCTTTCACGATCTACCTGACAAATAAATTCTATGGCCCACACGAGCAGAATCCTGACAAGGCCACGGTAATAATTTGTACCAATATTTGGTGTTTTGCTATAACATGTACTTAGATGATTGTTTATCGTTCAACTAGTCTAACCCACTTCTATGTCTCATGTTAAACTGTTTATCCTCAAATACACATAAAAATGTCCACAAAACTCGAACCTGGCTCAGCTTTATCCCCTATTACGTGGTGTAGTTTAAATGGCCGTGGTCAACAGTGTTTTATATCAAGCATATAGAAAGTGTTAGCTTACTCTAAAACTGCTGATTGTCTAGAACAGGTTTATACTTGATAGAACTGTAAACCAACAACAAAGATCAGATCTTTATCACAATACACATCTGGTATATTTAAAATTCATGAAAAATATCAATTACATTTCGGAATTATTACAGAACACAGCGATATATGATTACTATAAATTGCTTGGCGAAGTCAAAATACTTATTTTCTGATGTCAAATACCGTTCTAAATTGCAGCAACAGTTATCAGTCTGTAAACAAACTCCTTAACTAATAGGAGTAAGCTCTAATTTTCTGAAGAAATGCTTTAATTCAGTCTATAATAATTACTTAAGTTCTGAATTTTCAGTGCCAAAATTTAAATGTAGATATCATTCTGAGTACATCAAGAAACTTTCAATTATTTATTTCTGTAAACAAACTTCCACATCATGGAGAGTAATCACGAATTAGAAATCAATCAAGCAGATGACACTGGTCCAATTTCAATCACAATACTACGCACTGATAAGCTAAGAGCCCTACAGCTTTCAATACACTTTATAACACACCTTTTCAAATAAATATTCGGAATGTGATTTTAAAGAAAAGAATATTTTACTGTTTGAGAACAAATCAACAAAAGCCCTGATAATTCATATATCAATGAGAATATTAACAGGTGATATACACAATCACAAAAAAAACATGTACGGTTTACCAAATTTTGCTCGACTTCTATGAGATCTGAATATTTAATTTGAATTTTCTTTTCAGTTAATAAAATCCGTAAGCTTTTTATCTATAAGCTTTTGAAATGGATTTCCAATTAATATGCCACATATGGTGAGAGAACCTGTCGGGGAACACCACATTTAAAGGTGCTATTTACATATTATATAGGGATCTGGTAAATGAGAATTTAAATGTGTTGAATAGCTGATGTCATGAGAAAGGTCAGTCTAATGATAATCTTTCATAAAAGTACTTTTTATAGAAAAGCAATACGCTAATACTACAATACCCTAGTCAACAGCTCTTTGTTCATGCATGACAAAAGTAAAGTAAAAAAACCACATTATTTTCTATTAATTATAAAGTTGGGTGATTTATTTCAGTATGGTTTGTAGCTAAATGCAACCATTAACAAACACACTATTATATTATTTGGGTGGAAACTATATATACATAAATATTAAAAACAGGAATCTATTTCAGCAGTTATAATGGTAAATATTACACCAACCAGTAACCTGTAATTTAGGTTAATACTACAACATACTGCTACCAAACATCTGATATTACATCAGAATCAAGTATTTAAAGATCAAATATCTACCTGAAATTGTTTAATGGTTTCCCAATGAATAGCATACATGTTTATATATTTCATGAATATGGCAGAATATCAATATTTCTCATGAGTGTGAAGCACAAGTTAAGATATCAGTAGATTCTGTTATGTGAGTATATATATATTTTTGACACTTACACAGCTTATATTTTTTGGCTGTTGATCAGATAATTGACTTGAAATCTACAAATGTTAAAAACCAAATTTGAAAGTGCGATCACCTGTGTATTATATGTTCACCTTTGAAGGTTTCTCAGTTCCGGAGGTTTCCTTTAATGTAGCTGCCCGAGTTTCCTCTGGCCCTGATACCAGACTTAGACATTTTGACAGATAGATGCTCACACCAGACATCTATCTGTCAAAATGTCTCAGTCTGGTGTCGGGGCCAGAGGAAACTTGGGCTACCTATAATCTTACACTCACCCACAGTTAAATCTCTTCTGAGCAGTGGCATGGTTCATAAATTACACACTTTACTAATTTCCTAATTTAGAACTAACCAGTACTCCTTGAGGTTTTGAATTATTTATAAAAGCCAAATTTGACATACTTTGCAAACACATGTTATGTGAAATGTCGTAATGTTAAGTATAAGTTATCTTCACAGGGCAAAGGTGAGTTAGATACCGGTAAATAAATAAACAATAATTTGAGGTTCTTGTATACCGCTTTATCACAACCTAGTTCGTAGGTCGTCTCAAAGCGGTTCACAAATTATTATCCGTGGTTATAGGGCCTTTGCAATCAGCCAATATCTTTCTCAACTCCCTGGGGAGCATACAGCTAGAGCTGCCATTTCGGCGCTAACAGCTTGTATTCAACAATTATAGCGCTGCCCAACCATGTACTCATTTACAGCTGATTAGACTGGAACAAGCGGAGTAAAGTATCTTGCTCAAAGATACAATACAGTGCCGTGCTGTGACTCGAACCCGCAACCCTTTGGTCACGAGCCCGGCGTCCTACCGCTAGACTACCGTGCCTCCTAGATCATGGTATAATGTACATGTGGTACACTTTCGACAAAGACATACAGTATCCTTGTTTTTGTGGTAACTATCTCTCACAAACACTATTTAAAAGTATAACATGTATATATATATCAATATATTGTAAACGTGGTTATTTTTGCTGGGTGAAAATTACGGGATTAGAAGGTCAAAACTTCACGCGCGGGGGTAATTTACGCAGTCGCGGTAGACCGACGTTTACTTTGCATAGTTATCTCTCTTACATTGATTACAAAATGTATATAGGTAAAAATACTAGTAGCTACTGTGGCCATGTTACGTATGCGTACCAACTGGTCATTGGAAAGATGAAAATAAATGTGAACTGTATTCATGTTTATGTGTCTTATTTTTTGTGTGCACTAGAAAACATTGGTACTCTGAAAAGATCGCTGCTAATCCCGGGATGATATAGGACATTTGTCTGAACACGTCAGTTGATTAACCATTGCATGCCAAGTGGGTAATGAAATGTCATACACTTGTCGGTGATGAAACTGCACTACTCAAAACGGCATTTATCTGTGTAGGGAACGTTGCACACGACTACTAGCCGTTTGTGTCCCGTAGACACGTGTGTGAGTGATGTGTACCAGACTTTAATGCACTCAAGTTTATTTATGACTTTCTCTGTGCCTTTATATTATTTTCAAATTTGTTGTTCATTGAAAAATTCAATTATTAAGTATTTTATTTCATTTGTTATTGTTTTTATTTTATAACATTACTGGACAACGTACGTTAATTAGTAATACTACCTACCAGAGTTGTCGTTCTTTACACTATTGACGAAACCATATCAGCGGGGGAAATTTACGCGGACGATCCAGCTCCGTGTAATAAGCGTAAATTACTCCTGCGCGTTATATTCCACATTTACAGTAGCATATACAGTGTTGACACTATTATAGGCATGTAATGCGTGTTGAAATATAAACCAGATAAATATCTCTAAAATCGGCCAACAGGTATTATTAACCCAGTGTTTCTCCAAAGCCTTGCAAGCAGACCTTTTTCTAGTACGTGTAGTTGGTTTGAAATAATGTATGTGTGAATAATTTCTTACACATAAATTGACACCAAAGGTGTGCATAATTGTAAATCAATGAATAGGAATCAAGTTCTTAAATTGAAGAAAAGAAATATTTCAGAAAAAAAGGACATCCATAGAAAATGCAGGTGCAAACCGCTTTAAGCATGAAACTTTGGAACTGACTAATCATTTTAAAAGCACACACATATTGTATGACATTTAGACACAATTATGCATTTCAACACATATTTGCCTACAGGTATTTAGTGTCTTTTTCTGTCTGGAAGTAACCTGCCAAATTCGTAATATCAATTATTTCCTTAAAGCCTTTTAAATCTAATGATCCTTGAAAACATATACATTTAACAGCTGTAAATGTATACTTGTGTGTATAACCACTTCTCTAGTGGTGAAATATATACACTACAGGACGAGAACTGGTTTAAAGGGTGTTCAAATTAAATATAGGCTTACTGTACTAAAACTTAAAGTAACAGTCAAATCATGGTACGCAAATCGTTAAATTTAACTTGATTTCTGCCATGAATTGACCATTATGGAATGCTATAATCAGGCAATAAAGAAAGGGTCACACTGACAGATTTTCTTTCTATCTGGACAAAATTTGGGAGATTTACAATACAGTAAACCATAGCTAGGTTTACCTCAAACATGTTTATTGTCAATTCTTAACTATAATAAAGGCTAAGTTGTGTTCTCCCAAGGACTTGTTTTTATAAACACCAAATGTTATAGCAATAACTTACAAAAACCTTTGTGGAATAGGGCCAATAAATGTGGGTTCATCTAACATTTGGCACATCTTCTGTATATTTTGGACTTCAAATAGCAAGAGCATCAAATAATTGTATTAACATGTTTTAACCTTGTGGCAGCCCTTGATGAAAGTGTCTGATTGTCTATTTCAAACTTGAATGTTAAATGTTTATATATATATAACATACATGTAAGGTATTACAATCCGTCCAAAGTCTCTCACCTTTGAGTGAACTTCATTTCAAAAATCAACAAAGGGCAATAACTCTGTTTTATAGCGTAACGGAGGCCAATTTTCAGTATCTCATACTCGGCTATCCCAAGCAGTACTCACATAAAAAAGTTGACAATTGAGATATGCCATGAACAAATTGAAGCATTAATTTATAGACTGGTGGGTGCCAACATATATATCATATAATATTGTTAATAGTTGGGGATTATTAAAATGAAAAAAGTGTTTGAGAAATTTTTGGGTTAAGATTTAAGTGTTCTTGAAAATAAATCTCATACTTTTTACAGTAACACATCCATGCTGAAATCTGAACTCACAAGTCCCCGAGAATTTGTGATCGGTCAGATTAGAGTTCTGGGTTTCATTTGTCGCTCCTGCGTGTCGACTCTAAGTTTTGTCGCTCCTGCGCGTCAACTCTAACTATACCCGTGATACAGAGTAGTTCTTAGCTATTTGTTTTAGCTTTAAACACACCTTGATGTTATAAGCGGAGGCGTTTAAGAGATCAAATCAAACATTAAATCTAAACACATAACATTATCTATTTTAAGCTGTTACCCTTTATATTCCTCATTGCCTGAAATCTATACCTTTGAAGATTAAACCAAAGACAGGTTTAAAAAACAGGTCATACATATATATATAAGTCAATTCATTCCAATTTCTTTTATAAAGACCACAATACCATAAAAGCCGACAATCTATCAAAGCTTATGGATTACAAGAAAGCAACGTTCCACCCTTATATATATTTTAAAACATTAATTGAAGCTAGTAACTATATCAAATCTTTAATATTTGATCATATTTGGCGTTATAGTATCTGTCTTCGTTATATAAGGCAAAAACTTAGTTGTGTTCTCAACGGTTGTATGATATAATGTACATGTCTTGAAGGACGAATACTTCAATCAGAACATAAAGGCAAATGTCATGTACACAGCACTTCAATCAGAATGCTCAAAAGGAAAATCTTCATTTAAAAAAAAACTTTTTCTATTTTGAATAAATAGTCAACATACATGTCAGTATGGTCAGAGAGAGAGCACACGTTTTGTTTGTCTTCCATAAAGGATATTTACCAAGGTTGTTTGGAGAAGTATTTAATGAATACCTTAATTGATTATACTTGTACATGTTCATGTTCTCTTAAAGTGCAAATCAATTCAGTATGCAACACAAACTTATATAGATTCTATTACTGGAGAAAAAAAAAATCATTTACTGAGGGCTGATTTTTGTTGATTTCCCGTACGTATTTAAGATAACAGGCGGCTAACAGAATTCACTGATACTAAATTATTTTAGAACATAATTATTTACATGTATTATGGTTAAATATGTAACGAGGGTGAGAAAATATAGGAAAATAGTCATTAGGAAGGCCACCAGTCCTGAGTTAGTTATTTTTTCAACATTTTTGAATCCCTAGTTATAAGGGAGTTATCGTGACAACCTCCATGCCCACACAACCATATATCAAGCAAGGAGACATATATATAGACAATGAAATTATTTAAAAAATTAACAAATCTTTTGTATGGTTGGTGAAAGGCTGCAAGTTAGTAAGATTTCTTTTCAATCACCGTTTGATTTGTCAATTCCAGAGGAAAAACATTAAACACATGCTTAACACATCTTTTTTTTTTTTTTCAATCAATCAAAACATCAATTTAATGACGTCGCTCGTCATGAAATCAACATTTGACAAATTTTGCAAGTCACTTTCGTGGTAAGTTTCATTCTGATCATGAGCTTGACAGGTTTTCAGTAGATTTAGAGGTTAAATAAAACCTGTTTATTCATTATAAAATCTTGAAAAGCAAATGTGTGTTTCTCTCTCAACAAAGGAACAAATCCTAGGGCTCGCTTGTTTACATCTGCAGTTACAGGGGAGGTTTTTTAAGAGCATTGCACGTGCATGGTCGTGCATGTTGGAAAATAAAACATGCATGTGCATGATCTATTGTTTAATAAAACATGGTTACATACCTGGGTATTAGCCAATCAAAAGTATTGTTACATCGCAGATGTCGTAGAATTAAAGTTAATCATATGTTAAGTAATTTGAACCATGTTTAAAATTGAAGAAAATTTAAGCCACTCAACACACAATTGAGAGGTCTAGGATTCTTAGCCAAAACCTCTCAAATGTTCTGAACTTCACTTTCAGTTGTAAATACACTGTTATCTTAAACTCATTAAAGTATTTTGTATTCAAAATTTCTAAAATGTTAAAAAAAAAAAATTAAAAAATGACAAAATCATAACTATAAAATAATTATCATTGGTTGAATAATGAGTAGATTGAGTACCCCCTTTCCCAAGTCATTAACTTCAGGTGATCATGCACTTGTAAACATAATTTATCTGAGGATAGAGACAGTAAATAGTTTATACAATATTTTCTGGCATCAAAACAAGTATCAAAATTGGATAACGTCCAAACATTTCACCCACACTAAACGTCGCGAATTCATCGCAGCTTTGTTTTGTACGTACATATACCTAACGACCCAGCCAGACTACAAAGGTTTACCCTCCGCATGTCTTGATAACATACTTAAACATCAATTTCAAACTTTAATCCCTCCGCAAATTTTATATAATATTAACTTATAATTTTTTTAAATATTTACTGTATTTTTTAATAAACAAATTTTAATTGAGCTAATTTGAATATGCAAAAAACATGTTTGTCATTCCACAAGTTAGCAAACCACTCAGTCATGTGTCGAAAATTCAAACATTTGGTGATTGCCAATTTATCGATTAGTGTTTAAACAACCCAACACACCAAGTGTGTTGTGTTAGTGAAGCAATCATCCATAGAGACATCAAAAGACCGTTCCTTATAGACTATCAGGAACACAGTAAAACCTCGTTCTGGTGCAATAAGGAAAATAAAAAATAAATTCTTCAGAAAAATAGAAAAAAGTAACCTTGATATAGCAGATTTCGCTTAAATTATCACTTCTCATGTGTTAGAGGAAACATGATATTAACCAAAATATGACATGACAAGAAAACATATTTTTCAGACCATTTCAGCTGTCAAAATGGGAAATGACGATATCTATTGTCCAAGTAATATTGTTTTATAAAGAATATTGTTTTGTTAAAATATTTGTAACATACACAGCTTTTCCTTTATTAACAGTAAATAATTGTATATGCTGGGAGTCAGCAAGGTGGAAATGAAACAAGGGCATTATATTGAGGTTTCTGTAGTGTTATCAAACAGCTAGACACCATATACCAATACGTCTGGTGCGCCCGGGTACAATTTCTAATATCTGGTCGAAACAAAGACCTAACTTTTACACATGGAGCACAGGAGCTCATATCGATCAGTAGATAATAAGAAGTGAACATGTTTATGATATCTTATTGTACGACAATAATTTGTATTGTAGGTTGTTACATATGTATATAATATCTTATTGTACGACAATAATCTGTACTGTAGGTTGTTGTTACATATGTATATAATATCTTATTGTACGACAATAATCTGTACTGTAGGTTGTTGTTACATATGTATATAATATCTTATTGTACGACAATAATCTGTACTGTAGGTTGTTGTTACATATGTATATAATATCTTATTGTACGACAATAATCTGTACTGTAGGTTGTTGTTACATATGTATATAATATCTTATTGTACGACAATAATCTGTACTGTAGGTTGTTGTTACATATGTATATAATATCTTATTGTACGACAATAATCTGTACTGTAGGTTGTTGTTACATATGTATATAATATCTTATTGTACGACAATAATCTGTACTGTAGGTTGTTGTTACATATGTATATAATATCTTATTGTACGACAATAATCTGTACTGTAGGTTGTTGTTACATATGTATATAATATCTTATTGTACGACAATAATCTGTACTGTAGGTTGTTGTTACATATGTATATAATATCTTATTGTACGACAATAATCTGTACTGTAGGTTGTTGTTACATATGT